>NC_137770.1:76409318-76629318 GCF_963455305.1 Plecotus auritus | reverse complement strand
CTGGCTAAGTTCATATCTTGGCTCCACCACTGACTAGGAATGAGACTTTGGGCAAATTATTTAAATTTCTAGTGACTCAGTTTTTTCATTTCTAAGATGGTGATAGTAATCTTATAGGTACATTCTGAAAATTCAATGAGTTAGTACATATGAAGGGCTTAGAATGGTGCCTGACACGTGTAAGCACTCAGTCAGTGTTAGCTGCTGCTCCTTTTTAGAAGTGGACCTTTCTGAATCTTCAACTGACTTTATACAACTATTAAACTAGTATTTCTGAGATTTTAGAAATTTGGGTACATTTACAGTTTTTGCCATATTCACATAGCACCACACATCTATATATATAAAAGCTCAGTGACTAGAATGGTGGAACAACCAGAAAGACTGGTGGCTATGACGCGCACTGCAGCAGCCAACGGGTCTGATTCTGGCCCCAATCAGATCCCCCCCAGTTGTCCCGGCCCCCAATCGCCACCCCAACCCTGATCAGGGGCAGGGTCAGCCACCAACCACCCGCGGCCCCTCCCCAATGCCGGCCCTGCCGATGGGCCTCAATTGGGGTGGGCCGGCCAGAACCCACTTGTGCACAAATTCATAAACTGGGCCTCTAGTCTATAATAATAAAAGCATAATATGCTAATTAGACCAGACGTCCATCCAGACGACCTTCCAGATGAAGCTGGAGCTGCGAGGGAAGCCCGGGTCCCGGGTGCCAGAGGGAAGCTGGTGCCAGCAGCCAGGGGAAGGAAGGCCTACTCTTTCATGAATTTCATGCATCAGGCCTCTAGTACTAATAATAAATATACAATATTTACTTTATACTTTTAAAAATGTCATTTAATTACGTTTTTAAAGGAAATTAATACATTTACTTTAAATGATAAACTAGAATTTCTTGTCATAAATAAAAAGTATTTATTAAAATAATACATAATTGTTAAAGAAAAAATTGTTTTGCATACTACTAAAGTCATCTCACATGTGTTAAGCACACTTTAGGAGATAAGGCATTAGATGTTGTCAACATTTAAATATCTATTGTGTCCTGTATCCTTTAAGTCTAAATTTTCTGAAAACAATGAAGAAAAAAGTATCCTCATTCATTGCGAGGAAAACTCAAATTAAATTAAATCTATTTGACTACCTAACCCTTGATATAATAGTAGGGAATATAGGCAGGGCTTGGATTTGAATAGTTTATTAATTCATTCAACAGTTTACTGAGTAAATTTTGTACAGAGCAATTTTGAGGTGAAAAGAGAGAAATATTTCTGCTTTTAAGCAATGTACCAGATATCCTGACACAAACGGTTCCCTAGTCCTCCATGTGAACCGTGCAGTCGCAAAGGGGGTGACATTTCATAAATAGATATGCTGTATAAGTGTGGCAATAAAATTTCATGGGGGGCAATTAAGAAAAAAATGTATTAAAGTCTACTTAGGTGGGCTATAATGGGAAAAAAAAAATTTAAGGTTAAAAGCATTGATGTAGACCAAATGTAGGGCCATATAAAGCCAAGCTTGAAATCTGAAACCTTAGAGCTTCAGAACCAGAAATAGACTTGTAAAAATTATTTCTTATCTCCTTGGGGTGACTACAAGAATGAGCCTAAACGTTCACTTAGAAGCCCCCAGATGCTTAAAGATAGCATTGAGGAAATGTGGCATCTTTTTAAAATACTATGCTAAATATTCCTTTTTCAGACTTTTTAAAATGTGTCATGGTTCCAAGTCTTCCCATTCTGATCAATCTCTGTCAACAGATCACAAAGCAATATTCTATCAAGTGCCAAATGATTGGTAGACACAATGAGTTCACTCCATTCCACAATAAGCATTGGAAAATTAAGGGGAAAATTTATGGGAGGAGGTGAGAATTGAACTGGGCTTTGAAGTTTTGGCCTGGGCCAAAAGAATATTCTAGATGTGGAGGATGGAGTTGAGGGTGGGTGGAAGAGGTGGAATTGAGTATAGTTCTGCCATTAATCGGGTGCTTAATAAATATTTGTCAAATGTATGTTTCCTGAATAAGAGTTAGTGGTACAGACTGATTATACCAGGTGTACCAGTTAATCGATTTTTTTCAATAGATGGAGTTACACATATGTTGATATATATGCGATTTGATATATATGCTATTTTGTTGTATTGACAGCAAGCTTCAAAACTTCATATGTCAAATTTGCTGAAGGTGTTAACATCATAGATATTTTTACACTTAAAAATGTCGAATTTTGTGCCAAAAAGAAATTTGCGGAAAGTTTTAATTCATTATTTTGAAGGAAAAGTTATCGTATACTTCGGGGAGCTTATGGTGAACATGCTCCATTTCAAGATACTTGTGAATGCTGGTTTAAATGCTTTAAAAGTGATGATTTTGATGTGAAAGACAAAAAATGTCCAGGTCAACCAAAAAAGTTTGAAGACCAACAATTACAAACATTATTGGATGAAGATGCCTGTCAAACTCAAAAATATCTTGCAGAAAGATTAAACATTGCTCAGCAAACAATTTCTAATGGTTTACAAGCAATGGGAAAGATTTTAAAGGAAGGAAAATGGGTGCCACATCAACTGAATGAAAGACAAATGGAAAACCAAAAGTCATCTGTAAAATGTTGCTTCAATGGCACGAAAGAAAGTCTTTTTTTGCATCAAATTGTGACTGGTGATGAAAAGTGGATTTATTTTGAGAATCCCAAAGGCACAAAATCATGGGTTGATCCAGGTCCAACATCAACATTGACTGCAAGGGCAAATCGCTTCAGAAAGAAGACAATGCTCTGCGTTTGGTGGGATCAGAAAGGTGTGTATTATGAGCTTCTAAAACCAGGTGAAACCGTTAATACTGATCGCTACCAACAACAAATAATCAATATGAACCATGCTTTAATCGTGAAATGACCAGAATGGGCCAGAAAACACGGCAAAATAATTTTCCTTCATGATAACGCATCATCACATACTTCAAAACCAGTTAAAAAAAAGTTAAAAGATCTTGCCTGGGAAATATTAATGGACCTGCTGTATTCACCAGACCTTGCTCCTTCAGATTACCACTTGTTCCAATCGATGGAACATGTACTTTCTGAGCAGCACTTCAAAACGTACGAAGAAGATGAAAATTCAGTCTCTGAATGGTTTGCCTCAAAATAAGAAAAGTTCTATTGGGACGGTATCCACAAATTAACTGAAAGATGGGGAAAATGTGTAGCTAGCGATGGACATTACTTTGAATAAAGCACTTTTGATGTTTCTCTTTGATTACATGTTTTCTTTGATTACAAAATCCACATTATTAACCGGTAAATGTGGTAGAGCTGTAAGTTGCCTGAGACAAGAATCTGTCGGTGTGAATCCTCATGCTTTGGAGATATTGTCCTCTTGCCCTTACCTAATGCTTTTAAATTTGATGACTAGTTCAAGATTATGTGCTAGTTAGAGAGCAGAATTTAATGTGTCCCTATAGGATTCCCTAATGTTAAAAGATGTTTCTTATTCATATTGTCAAATGGGATCAGACGGCTTTAAAAATCACTTCTGTGCAGTGGGAGAGCTAGTGGGCTGCCTGAAATTCTTGAGGAATAGTTCCAACTGTGCAAGAGTAAGTAGGCTTCTGTGGGCCACTGGCAATATCGAAATTATCCAGAGAAGACTAACAGGCCAACTCCTGTGGAGATCTAACTTGGGGCTTTCATGACCTTGATGTCCAAAGGCCTTAAACCAGCATTCAAACAAAAGATTACATTTTAGCCGGTATTTTTAGGCTTTTCTCAGCCTCTGGAGCAGCCACGTGAGGAGGCAAATCTCTGAGAGTACGTTGGGAATGCTGCCAACAGCAGCTGCCTTCCCCATCCAGCTGTTCAACCACAGGGATTGTTTTTTCTTCAGTGGAGGGAGAAGTAGGTTCTAACACCCTCCATCTGTCTGCACGTGACTTTTCTTTCACTATGGCCTATCTTGTCTCTATCCCTGTACAGTTTTCCCTCACTTCATCCTGCACTCCTGACTGCTGCCACCGAATATACCATCAGCCCCATGTTCGTTCACTTATCATGCTTAAACCTATTTGAGGCCTTGACTCAGGGTCTCAAATATATATGGTCTTGTGTTTGTCTTGGTTTAGCTATAACCTAGTCAAAATGCATTCTTTGCAGTGGGTAGGACTTGTAGGACCTTAAAAGTGCAGAGGGTTCACCTGTTTATTTGCCTCTCTTCCTTTCAGCAGTAGTTGGCCACTTACCTGAGCTGAGGAAAGGAAGAGTTATAAAAATGGGTGTGATGTCAGTGCTTTTATTTTTGGGGGATGGCGGGGGGGGGGGGGTCTTCACTTGCTTGATTGCTGGTGCTTGAAATGTCCTGAGTTAGGGGAGAAAATCCTTTTCTTATCTTCTTATCTTTGATATAGGTAAGACTTAAAATACACCCCCCCCCCTTTTCATGGTGTGATAACACTTAAGCTAATGTACAGAAACGTGTAAGAGACTTCCACCAGGTTTTTTTCAGAGAACAGTTTTGATGATGGATTGTGTACTGGGGTCATAAAGGGGTGGAGCAGGGAAGGCTAAAAGAAGGGATAATCCAGCATTATCAAATTTTGCCTGTTGAATAGATGCACTTCTGGCTGTCTCTCCAAGGCTGTGGCAAAGTATACTTGGTTAGGGCAGGCTCCTGACTCAGTACACATCTTATAAAGTCTTTCTATTTTTACTCTCTTGACAATGGAAAATAAAGAGTGATCTATTTATTGATAATGCAATGTCGGGATGCATAAATCAGGCCACACCATGATCTAACACGAACCAAAGCAACAGTGTAACAGCTGTGAGAGCCCAAGCCTGAAATGGCTTGTTAAGTGCTCTTCCTGTGCTATTTTACTTCATCTCCACAAGAACCCTGCAAAGTGCCAGTGCCATGCTCCTTTGCAGATGGGGAACTGAGGGCCACAGACATTAATTAACTTGTTGAGACAACATAGCTAGTAGATGGAAGAGCCCGGCCTCAAACCAAGCCTGCATGATTCTAGGCTGTGCTCCATAACCACTGTTCCACGTTGCCTCTCCATTTCAAAGTATGATACTGCATAGCAATCTGAGTTCACCTTTCTTTTAGAAAGTATGTTTTTTTTCTATTTTTAGTTTTGGTTTAATAAATTTATTGGGGTAACATCTATATATATATATAAAGCCAATGTCCCTAATGTTATAATGCCGTCACGACCAAATGAGCAGCAATTCTTGCGGTGGGCGGAGCGGGACAGGGCGCGAGCTACTAGCAGCGGAGAGCTACAAGCAGTGGAGAGCTATGAGCGCCATAGGGCGGGGCAGCGAGCTACGAGTAGCAGAGAGCTAAGAGCAGCGGAGGGTGGGGCAGCGAGCTATGAGTGGCAGCTCTGAACAGCAGAGGGTGGGGCAGCAGGCTATGAGTGGCGGAGAGCTATGAACAGCGGAGGGCGGGGCATGAGCTACGAGTGGTGATGGGTGGGGCAGCCAGCTGAGGCAAGCAGAAGTGGAAGCGAGCTACTCAAGCACGCTTTCGTGCGCCGGGCCTCTAGTTGGTTAATAAAATTATATAGGTTTCAGTGTACAGTTTCATCATACATCATCTATATATTGTATTGTGTGTTTGCTATCTCAAGTCAAGTCTCCCTGCATCACCATTTATCTACCCCTTTCCCTCTGGTAATCAACATACTGTTGTCTGTGTCTATGAGTTTTGTTTTGTTTTATTAATCCCTTCACCTTTTTCACCCAGCACCCCCAAACATATTACCCTCTAACATGTCAGTCAGTCTGTTTTCTGTATCTATGAGTCTGTTTCTATTTTGTTAGTTCCTTTTTTTCATTAGACTCCACATATGAGTGAAATCATATGGGACTTACCTTTCTCTGACTGGCTTATTTCACTTAATGTGATAGTATCCAGGTCCATCCATGCTGTTGCAAAAGGTAAGATCTCCTTCTTTTTTAGGGCCAAGTAGTATTCCATTGTGTAAATGTACCACAGTTTCCTTATCCACTCATCTACTGATGGACACTTGGGCTGCTTCCAAATCTTAACTATTGTAAAGAAATCCTGCAATGAACATAAGGGTGGATATATTCTTTTGAATTAATGTTTCAGGTTTCTTCAGATACATTCCCAGAAGTGGAATCTCTGGGTTATAAGGCAGTTCTGTTTTTAGTTTTTTGAGGTAGCTTCATACTGCTTTCCACAGTGGCTATACCAATCTGCATTTTCTTCACATCCTCGCCAACACTTGTTATTTGTTGCTTTTATTGATGATAGCCATTCTGACCGGTATAAAGTGATATCTCATTGTGGTTTTAATTTGTATTTCTCTGATGACTAGTGGCATTGAGCATCTTTTCACATGTCTGTTGGCCATCTGAATGTCCTCTTTGGAGAAGTGTCTTTTCAGGTCCTTTGCTTATTTTTTAATTGGATTGTTTGATTTTTTGAGGGGAGGTGTTGAATTGTATAAATTCTTTATAAGTTTTGGATATTAACCCCTTATCAAATGTATCATTGGTGAATATGTTCTCCCAGTCAGGGGGTTGTCTTTTCATTTTGTTGATGGTTTCCTTTGCAGTGCAAAACTTTTTCGTTTGATGTAGTCCCATTTGTTTATTTTTTATTTTGTTTCTCTTGCCGGAAGAGATACATCAGAAAAAAATATTCCTTTGAGAAATGTCTGAGATTTTATTGCCTGTGTTTTCTTCTGTTTTTTTTTGTTGTTGTTGTTGTTTTGTTTTATGGTTTTGAGTCTAACATTTAAGTCTTTAATCCATTTTGAATTTGTTCTTGTGTATGGTATAAGAAGGTGATCTAGTTTCACTTTTTTGCACAAATTTGTTCAATTTTCTCAGCACCACTTATTGAATATCCTTACCCTATTGTATATTCTTGCCTCCTTTGTCAAATATTAATTGCCCATAAAGATGTGGGTTTATTTCTGGGCTCTCTATTCTGTTCCATTGTTCTGTACATCTGTTTTTATGGCAGTACCAAGCTGTTCGTTATTACTATGGCCTTGTAGTATAATTTGATATTAGGTAGAATGATTCCTCCAACTTTGTTAATTTTTTTTCTGAAGATTGCTGTGGCTATTCAGGGTGTTTTGTGGTCCCATGTAAATTTTTGGAATACTTGTTCTAGTTCTATGAAATATGCTGTTGGTATCTTGATAGGAATTGTGTTGAATATATAGGTTGCTTTGGGTAATAAGGATGATTTAATGATGTTAATACTTCCAATCCATGAACACGGTATATGTTTCCACTTATTTGCATCTTTTTCAATTTCTTTCTTTAGTGTCTTATAATTTTCCAAGTGCAGGTCTTTTACATCATTAGTTAAATTTTTTTAACTAAAAAACTTTATTTTATTTTATTTTATTTTTTATGCCATTGTAAATGGAGTTGTTTTCTTTAGTTTCCCTTTCTGATAGTTTATTATTGGTGTATAAAAAAAAAGCAACTGATTTCTTGATATTTATTTTGTATCCTGCTACTTTACTGAATTCATTGATCAGTTCTAGTTTTTTGATGGAATTTTAAGGGTTCTCTACATACAGTATCATGCCACCTGCAAATAATGACAGTTTTACTTTTCCCATTTGGATGCCTTTTATTTTCTTCTTGTCTAGTTACTGTGGCTAGGGCTTCCAATACTATGTTGAATAACAGTGGAGAAAACCAACATCCTTGTCTTGTTCTCCATCTTAAGGTAAACAGTTGTAGTTTTTGCCCATTGATTATGACATTGTTTGTGGATTTGCCATACATGGCTTTTATTACATTGAGGCATGTGAAGAATGGCAGAATAGTTTTGGAAAAATAAAAATAAAATTTAGAAATGGAATAATTGTCTTTGAAGTTAAAAGCTCATTACATGAGTGAAGTATTAGATTAGAAGAATTAGATTAGAACAAATATTAATGAATTATATGATGGATTTAAGGAAAACACTTTTAGTATAAACACAAGAGAAGAAGAGAGCAGGAAACATAAGGGATAGAATAAGGCCTCCCAATACATCTCATATAAGAGTTGAAGAGTGACTGAATGAAGGAGGCCAATGCTATAATGGCTCAAAATTTTAAAAACTTGTTTAAGTCTTTTATCATTAGGTTCATGAAACATAGCTAATTCCAAAGAGGTTAAATAAAAAGTGCCACACTTAGGTGCACAGCGATGAAACTATTGAATATCAAAGAATAATCTAAAAGGAACCAGAGATAATAGACAAATTACTTATGTAGGGATTACTGTCAGATTGATAGTGGAGTTCTTATCAGTAACAGTTATTAATAAAAGGAATATACAAAAAAATAGATATTAAGAGACAGTGGAATTATATCTTCAAAGGGTTGAAGTAAAATGACAGTCTATTATTCAATACCCAGCTATATTATCATTCAAGAGTGAGAATGAAGTAAAGATATTTTCAGGCAAGACAAGACTAAGAGATTTTACTACTCAGTAATCCCAGCTGAAATAACTAATAAATGTGGTGCATTGGTAGCAATATCCAATTTTTAGATCTTGAATCAGAAAGTGGAATTTAAGAAGCAATGCTGAAAAAGGAAATTGGTGACATGCTGATAAAACTAAATAAAAACAAGCATTGGATGTTTTAAAAAATGGAAAGAGCCTATATTAGTCAAGGTTCTCCAGAGAAACAGAATGATAGGGTGTATATGTTGTGTGTGTATATGTATGCATGCGCGTGTGTGTGTGTGTGAAGAGAGAGGGATGGAAGAGAGATTTATTATAAGAAATTGGCTTCCAGAGAAACCAAGATGGCGGCATATGGTAAGCATCTAAACTGCTGCCTCGCACAACAATTTTAAAACTACAACTAAAAGACAGAACGGACATCATCCAGAACCAAAGCTGGCTGAGTGGAAATTCTACAACTAGAAGGAAAGAGAAAAGCTCACAGAGCGTCAGAGGAGCTGCAAAGGGCTGAGGTACGGAGACACGCATGCAGAGAGGAAGGGTGGCTGAGTGCCTGGCTGGCTTTCTCTGGCGGGAGAAAGAAGGAAGCTCCTGACTGCACTGAACCCCAGTTCCGACTGCACTGAACCCCAGTTCCGGGCGAGACCCTGTAGACCCAGGCTCATACGGTGGGAGTCTGGACTGTCAAGTAGAGAGAAATGCACACGGAAACTTGGGGGAGCCGCGGAGGGCAGGGGTCTGGGGCACGCGCGTGCACGAGTGCGCGCAGAGAGGACTGACTGCTGAGGTTGCCGCTGGCTTTCCCTAGTGGGAGGGAGTTGGAAACTCATGACTGCACTGAACCCCAGTTCTGACTGCGCTAAACCCCAGTTCCGGGCAAGCCCCTGGGGACCCAGGCTCTTACGGGGGGGAATCTGGACTGTCAGGCAGAAACTCAGGGGAGCCGTGAAAGGCAGAGGTCTGGAGGCACGCATGCAAGGGCACGCAGAAAGGACTGACTGCTAAGTGTGCCGCTGGCTTTCTCTAGCTGGAGGGAACCGGAAGCCCCCGCCTACACTGAACTCCAGTTCCTGGCAAGAATCTGGGAATCCAGATTCATTGGGGGAGAAACTGGACTGTCTGTCAGTGGGTAAAACTCAAGGGCGACTTTCTCTCAGAGGTGCTGGCAGCGATTACCAAGGGACACTGAGAACAGGGGCCTCATAGGACAGGGCTGACAGTTAGCCAAGACAGTCTGCTCAGCCCTGAGACTCTGCCCCGTCAAAGCTGAGCACAGAGTCTTTTGCAATTTTGCAAGTCTTGTCTCATAAAGCTGTCTCCAGCACTGAACTTCTCCCAGCGTAGACACAGCTGATCCTCACAGCCAATTGGCCTGGAGGTCAATTCCTCCCAGTGATACCAACAACAATCAAGACTTAACTACAAGGCTGTACACACAGTCCACAAAGGGGTGCACCAAGAGTGTCCACCTCAGGTAACTGGGGAGGCTGAGCCACTGGGCCCTATGGGACACCTAGCACACAAAGCTACCCTACCAACTCAGGGAAGCAGCGAAAATGCGGAGACAAAGAAACAGATCACAAATGAAAGAAATGGAGGAAAACAAACAACTGGATATAGAGTTCAAAACCACGGTTATAAGGTTTTTCAAGAATTTTCTAGAAAAGGCCGATAAATTTAGTGAGACCCTCGAGGATATGAAAAAGGACCAACTAGAAATTAAACATACACTGACTGAAATAAAAAATATTATACAGAGACCCAACAGCAGACTAGGGGAACGCAAGAATCAAGTCAAAGATTTGAAATACAAAGAAGCAAAAAACACTCAACTGGAAAAGCAAAAAGAAAAAAGAATCCAAAAATTTGAAGGTAGTGTAAGGAGCCTCTGGGACAACTTCAAGCGTACCAACATCAGAATTATGGGGGTGCCAGAAGAAGAGAAAGAGCAAGATACTGAAAACCTATTTGAAGAAATAATGACCGAAAACTTCCCCCACCTGGTGAAAGAAATAGACTTCCAAGTCCAGGAAGCGCACAGAACCCCAAACAAGAGGAATCCAAAGAGGACCACACCAAGACACATCATAATTAAAATGCCATGAGCAAAAGACAAAGAGAGAATATTAAAAGCAGCAAGAGAAAAGCATTTAATTACCTACAAGGGAACACCCATACGATTGTCAGCTGATTTCTCAACAGAAACTATGCAGGCCAGATGGGAGGGGCAAGAAATATTCAAAGTGATGAATAGCAAGAACCTACAACCAAGATTACTCTACCCAGCAAAGCTATCATTCAGAATTGAAGGTAAGATAAAGAGCTTCACAGATAAGAAAAAGCTAAAGGAGTTCATCACCACCAAACCTGTATTATATGAAATGCTGAAAGGTATTCTTTAAGAAGAGGAAGAAAAAGAAAAAGGTAAAGATAAAAATTATGAACAACAAATACATATCTATCAACAAGTGAATCTAAAAATCAAGTGAATAAAAAAATCTGAGGAACAGCATAAACTGGTGAATATAATAGAATCAGGTGCATAGAAAGGGAGTGGACTGATCATTCTCAGGGTGAAAGGGGTGTGGGGGCTGTGGGAAGAGACTGGACAAAAATCGTACACCTGTGGATGAGGACAGTGGCGGGGAGGTAAGGGCAGAGGGTGGGGTGGGAACCGGGTGGAGGGGAGCTATGGGGGGAAAAAAGAGAAACAATTGTAATAATCTGAACAATAAAGATTTATTAAATTTAAAAAAAAAAAACTCTAATTCTGCTCTTTGAAAAAAAAGAAAAATAGAAATTGGCTTCCATGATCGTAGAAACTGCTCATTCCTAAGCTTTACAATTAGCAAGCTGGAGATTCAGGAATGCCAATGGAGTAAGTCCAGTCCAAAGGCCTGCTGGCTTGAGACCCAGGAGAAGCCAGGAAAATACTAATGCTCCAGCATGAAGGTCATCAGGCATAAAGACTTCTTTTCTACTCAGTCTTTTTGTTCTAGTCAGGCCTTTAAATGAGCAGATAAGGCCCACCCACGTGAGGAGGGCCATTTTCTTTACCCAACCTACTGATTCAACTGTTAATCTTATCCAGAAACACTCTTACAGACACAGCCAGAGTAATCTTTGACCAAATGTTTAGGCCTCCTTTGGCCCAGTTAAGTTGACATAAAGTTAGCCATCACAAAATTAACTGGGAAATTGTTTCTGTGGACAAGTTGTTTGGACAAAAGTAATAAATACAATAACATGTAGGTTGATCAAGGAGTTGGGGCTTCCTGATTGGAGTAAGTGCATTCTAAGCTGTTTAGAATATTTTTGGAGAGAACTTCTAAAGAAATAGACATAAATTGTATTATTTGCAAGTGAATAAAAAGAGAAATGAGGAATAAAGAAAATATAATCAACTTGAAGATGGTAGTAAATGGGAAAGAGAGAAGGGACAAGAATGGTTAGCAGAACATCCTATCTAATAAAAGAGTAATATGCAAATTGACCATCATTCCAACACACAAGATGGCTGCCCCTATGTGTACACAAGATGGCCACCACAAGATGGCCAGCAGGGGAGGGCAGTTGGGAGGGACCAGGCCTGCAAGGAAGGGCAGTTGGAGGCGATCAAACCTGCAGGGGAGGGCAGTTAGGGGTGACCAGGCTGGCAAGGGAGGGCAGTTAGGGGTGACCGGGCCTGCAGAGGAGGGAAGATGGGGGCGACCGGGCCTGCAGGGAAGGGCAGTTGGGGGTGACCAGGCCTGCAGGGGAGGGCAGTTAGGGGCAAACAGACTGGCAGGGGAGCAGTTAGGCATCAATCAGGCTGGCAGGGGAGTGGTTAGGGTGTGATCAGGCTGGCAAGCAGAAGCGATTAGGGGCAATCAGGAAGGCAGGCAGGTGAGCAGTTGGGAGCTGGCAGTTCTGGATTGTGAGAGGGATGTCCGACTGCCCATTTAGGCCCAATCATACCGGGATCAGGCCTAAATGGGCAGTCGGACATCCCTCGAGGGGTCCCAGATTGGAGAGGGTGCAGGCTGGGCTGAGGGACACCCCCCGCCCCATGAATGAATTTCGTGCACCGGGCCTCTAGTGGGAAATAAGAGGGTAGACATAATTCTGAATGTGTCAGTTACAAGTAGATAATTTCATATCTAGTTTGGAAAAAAATTAGTAGCAATATAGATTTGAATACTACAACAAAAAATCTTGAGCTCAGGCTGGGTGGCTCAGTTGGCTGGAGCATCATTCCCTACACCAAAAAGATTTCAGATTCAATTCCTAGTCAGTGCACTTACCTAGGTTGCAGGTTTGCTCCCTGGTTGGGGCAACTACAGGAGATTGATGCTTCTCTCACATTGATGTTTCTCTCTCCCTCTTCCTCTCCCTACCCCTTCCTCTCTCTTTAAAAATCAATAAAAACATATCCTTAGGTAAGGATTAAAAATATATATATTGACCTCCTTGATATACCTGAAACCTGTACCTCAGAAATAGGAGATTCAGTATTTTTTTAAAATATATTTTCATTAATTTCAGAGAGGAAGGGAGAGGGAGAGAGAGATAGAATCATCAGTCGTGAAAATCATTGATCTGCTGCCTCCTGCATGCCCCCTACTGGGGATTGAGCCCACAACCCAGACATGTGCTCTTGACTGGAATCAAACCTGGGACCCTTCAGTGCTCTATCCACTGAGCCAAACTGGCTAGGGCGATTCAGTGTTTTTTTAAAGACACAAAACATTTGTAAAAATTGTTTGCATATAAAAACAAAAAGGAAGTAAAATATCCCAAAATTAACATAAACATTACATACTTTGACCATAATGTAATCAACTTAGAAATATAAAAAATTGAAATACTTTTTAAAATAATTTATTGATCAAAGATGAAATTATGGAAACTATAAAATGTTTATAAATGACAACAAAACTTTTGGCATGTAGTTAAAGCAGAATTATAAAGTAGGAAAAATTATAGAGATTATTTTATTTTATTTTATTTTATTTTTTTTGACGGGGTAACTAGTTTATTCAAACTGTTGGACAGAGCTTCCACCATGGGAGCTGAGCCTTGGAGCTGAACAGGGTGGGAATGACCAGGTATCAGAAGGTAAAAGGAGCTTAGCTGAGCAGCAAGAGCAGCATTAGGGCCAGGCCAAGCAGGAACGGCCAGGCCCCATGAAACCCAGCTCCATTCATGGCCTCAGCATAGAACCTGGCCACCTCCTCATTGGGGTTGCCCTGGGCCAGCTCAAACCACATCTGGATGCAGTGGCTACTGCCTCGGCTATAGTTGCTGACTTTGTAGGAGTAACTCCAGATTTCATTGCACAGAGCAGCAGGCGTGGGGAAGTAGAACTGAAAGCGCTGGCAGGCAGCCTTCACTGGGCGCTCATTAGACCCTGAGGTCCAGTTCCAGCCCTTGTGCCAGTTACTTTTGCAGGTGTAGGAGGTGCGGCAGTCTTCCCACCAGCTCTCATAGTCCTCTTTGCACAAGGGTACATTCAGGATCCTCTCTTTGTGCCAACTCAGGTTCACCTCCTGGGTCCAGGGCTCCAGTTGGGGGAGCACTCATACAGGCAGGTGTCCTGGATGAAGTGGCGCTTGCAGGCAGGTTTCATCAGGCCACAGTGGTCCCAGTTGAATTTGTACAGGTAGGAAACATCTTTATGGCTTCCTTGCTTGCGTTGACAGAGCAGGCATTCTTCTTCCAGGGACTGCACTGCTCACGCAGCTTGTCCTCAGGGCTTGGCTTTTCCTTGTGATGCTTGGCATCCATGCAGACATTGAGAAGCTCAGTCCTGGGCCCAGCTGCCCATACTTCAGCCCCCCCACACCAGAAGGAGCCACAGCTGTGTTGTCATCGTTCGAGCCATGTCAGACCCTGAAGGAAGAGCTGTAGTCAGTGACTTAGAGAGATTATTATACTCAGTGAAATAAGCCAGTCATAGAAAGACAAATACCATATGATCTCACTTATATGTGGAATCTAATGAACAAAATAAACTGATAAACAAATTAGAAACAGAGGCATGGATACATGAAACAGACTGACAGCTGTGGGGAGGGGGGAGGAGGGACTAGATGAAAGAAGGTGAAGGGATTCACCAAAGAGCTTATATGCATAACCTATAGATACAGACAACAGTGTGGTGATGACTATAGGGAAGGGGATGGGGGGTCTGGGTGGATGTGGGTAAAGGGCAGGTAGGGGCGGGGTGAAGAAGGGGACATCTGTAATAGTGTCAACAATTTTTAAAAAGTATATGTTAAAATCAAACATTGAAAGTAAACTATGAAATCAACAGAATAAATGCCTCTGGCAGAGGTTAGGGAAAACAAGACTCCTGTCCATGAATGGTCAAGAAGATGGGTGAAAATTGGACAAAGGTAGGAACTGGCCCCAGGGATAGCTTCGATAAAAGGCACAGGCTTTCTTGAGTCCTCTCATCCCCAGCCCTCTCAAGATTGACCAATTGCCTTTCCTTATCTGGTTGATATTATTGTTCATCCCTTTTGCAGTTCCAAAGCTTCAAAATATGTGTGTAAAAATAAACATGCACTCTCTGGCTTCATCTGAAATGCAGGCATACTTTTTGCATGAATGTGGACTCAATGTATAGTTTTTACTATTCAGTTTTAAATGACTGACTTCCTCTCTCAAGCTTCCTTCAATTTGAATAGTGTTCTATTCAATACATTCAAAGTAATTTTTTAAGTTTATTGGCTATGATTCTTAAGTCTGATAAGCACACTATTCTAAAGTTTATATTGTGAGGAAAATTATGATGTCATCAGTTTCTTTTTTCTTTAATATTTCCCTTTCTTCCCTCATAAAATAAATGACCTAATTTTCTTATGTCCTAGAGTATTGTTCCTCTTCTTTTTTAAAAGGAGTCTTTGTTTCATTATTTTAGTTGGTTATGAGGTCTGTAATTTTCCATAGGATAACACTTTTGGTTATGCTGTTTGACCATTTAGATCAGGTGTGGGGAACATTTTTCCTGCCAAGGGCCATTGGGATATTTATAACATCATTCACAGGCCATACAAAATTATCCACTTAAAAATTAACCTGCTATCTTTGGTCATACATTTAATTAACTCACCCCTAATGCCTAATGATTTTGTAGGCCTTATATGGCCCTTAGGCCTGACGTTCCCCATCACTATATAGATTAACAGTTTTTCCTCACACGGTATGGGGTCTGGGAGTTAGCACTGTAGTGTCTTAGCGATGATCAGGTATAGGTACATGTGGAGAAGGTGCTATTGTTTCCTTGAGACACTGGGGGCATCATGGGTAATCTAAAAGAATGTGTCTGTCATTACTATCTGGTGACTGAGTGGCAAACTAGAGAGAGTAAATCCCCTGAGAAAAGGTGACCAAATGTCTGAGCACTGTTCTGGTCCCTCAGATTCAGTTAGGAAAACTGTGAGCTTACCACGTACATTACTATAGATTGAACACTATTGCTGCAATAACCTATTCTTTTACAATAAGACAATTTGCTCTTTCATATTCCCAGTGTTTGTACCTCTCATCCATGTTAATTTCCTTCAGCAATAATTTAGTCCAGCTTAAATGTATATGAAGTAAAAGCCTAATATGATTTGGTTCTTAATGTTATTTAAATGTTAACAAAATACTAAATAACAACAAAATAGCTGTTGAAGGTATTTTCCCTAGAGAATCACACAAGAAACCTTTGAGGTAGTAAGCTCAGATAATATAATCACTTTCTACAGATGAAGACATTGAATTTGAAAGGTTCCGTATAGATAGGGCTGTAGAGTTGTATAAATAGGCCTGCGTAGGCTTCCTCGGGTGGTGATGCTCACTTGGGATTCCAAATATGGCCTCTCTACTTGCAGTACAAACACTTCTACTTATGGCTGTTAAGTACATAAATGTTACTATAAATGTGCAGTTATGTGACTAAAAATAGGAAATAATTAAAATAATTATACTTCTTTTTTTTGCTTTGTGGATTCAGTACTATGCTTAAGTGAGAAAGTTGTCATTTCCTTATCTCTTCCCACAGTATTTGCTAACATTTATCATATCTGTCAGTATTCGTATGGTACTGAACTTGATAAAGAACATAATCTAAAAAAATTTTAAAAGCTAAGCCAAAAGATTATCTCAGAACCTGAAGGATGTATATCTGTGGTCTATGTTTATTTTATTAATTAGGTGATTCTCCAGTATGCATTTTAGATTGTGTTTGTACAGACCAGACCTTAAGCCATTTCACTAAATATTTGGAAACCATTCCACCGGAGGACTTGAACGAATTGACTCCTATTCACCACCTGCCTTAGCTTCAGGCTAGAGCAGTGATTTTCAACCTTTCTCATCTCATGGCACACACAAACTATATATATTCTGCAGCACACCAAAAAATATATATATTTTTTGCCAATCTGATTTTTTAAAAGATATAATTTTGATTTATTCACACTGGATGGCTACTGTTGTGTTGACAATTGTCATTTTTTTAAATTTGACAATCTAAGGGCAAAGAGGTCAGTTTCCATGACTAAATAGTCAGGTATTGCATGTTTTTAAAATTCTTGGGGCACACAGTTTGAAAATCGTTGGTTGCTTCTCAACCTTTCTAATGCCGCAACCCTTGAATACAGTTCCTCATGTTGTGGTGACCCCCAACCATAAAATTATTTTCGTTGCTACTTCATAACTGTAATTTTGCTACTGTTCATGAATTGTAATGTAAATATCTGTGTTTTCCGATGGTCTTAGGCGACCCTGCTAGCGGTTCTCAACCTGTGTGTCGCGACCCACAGGTTGAGAACCGCTGCTGTAGAGCGTAAGACCATCGGAAAACACAGATATTTACATTACGATTCATGAATAGTAGCAAAATTACAGTTATGAAGTAGCAACGAAAATAATTTTATGGTTGGGGGTCACCACAACATGAGGAACTGTATTAAAGGGTCGTGGCATTAGGAAGGTTGAGAACCACTGCTCTAGAGACTTGAACACTCCATTGCAGAGGATAGGGACTTCTGGCTACTTTGGTTTTCATGTGCCTACAGTTGACAGTGAGGCCAGCATCTCCTGCCTCAATTTTCAAAGAATGTGACCTGATATAGCATCCCTCATTAGATGCCTCCCATAGGCTCTTCTATAACAATTCCCTGGGATAAGGTTAATGTAATTTATAATAGGATGTCAGGAGACATTTTGGGACAAAAATTCACATATAAATGTATATATTTTTTTTCTTATTTAAGATTCCCTCAATTGTCAGTCATTTTACCTACTTTTCTCACCTATTAAATGGACATAACATTTTATGGCAACTGATGAGAATTATTTGAGAAAGGTTTAGGATTCAGAGATACTTTCTTGGCTGAAAGTTATTTTTATTGACACCGCTGAAGTCTTTGAATCTGACCTGCCTTCACTAAGCTTTCTATATACATATGCTTTGTTATAAAATACTTACCTGCCAAAGGTAAATATTTTATTTTCTGATTGCCTTTGTGATGTGTGTTTTTCCCCAAGTGGGCTTTTCCAAAGCTAATTTAGCTGCAGAGACATATGCTTTAGGTCTGTACTTGTTAATTTACCTTGGAAAAGATTAGGTCATCTTCAAATCTGGCAATGTGGCTTATAAACTTGCAAAATGGACTAATTAAAAGCTTTCCATAGATTTATAAAAAGGAAATGATTACTATCAGTAGTGTTTTCATTTTTTACGGTTTGTGTATATATAGGTATATGTCACTTCTCATGTTGCATTTAAAGTATGTTGACTGTCTGCTAACAGTTCATCTCCTTTCTTCTACAGCCTCCAAGTCTGTTATAAATAGTCTGCTACGGGACCCTTCTCAGATTCCAGATGGAGTTCTAGCAAATCAGGTCTATCAGGTATTAATCACAGCTGTCTATTTTCAGTGGCAATGCTGTTATCTGCCTAGCAGAGTAGAGGATTTTAAACCTCATTTAATTACTGTCATCATAAACTATCACTGAGGTCAGGGTGCACCATAATGGCAATGCAATATTTGTGAGAAGAGCATTTCACTTTTTAATAGCTTGCTTTTATAGTGAATAAAAAGCATGCAATTTTTGTTTTCTGTGATTAAATCTGCACAGCCTTTTAATAGCGTTTTTAATTTCTTTTTTAATTCAAGGATACTGCTTTTAGTATACTGTTTAACTGTAATAGTTTTTGTAGTCGCCCCACCCCAGACCCCGTCTCTTATTTGTCTGCAGTGCACTGTAAACGACTGCTGTTATGGACCGCTGGTGGACTGCATCAAACAGTATCCTTGCCCATAAAATTTTAGGTGCACAATTGACGAGCTTAGACTCAGCAGAGGAGACGTGTCTAGCTTTAACATGACATAAAGTTCTGCTTCACAAAACACATATCATACTCTTCTATTTTACATTCAATCAACTGGAGGGTCACTGCAGACCATTCTTTTCCACAGTGTAGGAAAAGCCAGATAGGCCCCGGGAAGATGTCAGTTCAGCAGCTGCACCTTCACATGCTTATTTCAAACTGCTTGGTTTTCAATGAGTTTAAAGGTACAGAGTCATTAGGCAGGTAGCATACTGTCTTGGAATGTATCTAACCATCCCAATGAACATTTTTTAAAAATAGAACAAATTTCTATTTAAAATGAGCCAAATTCAGTTGAGTTTGCTAGAATAAATTTTGCCTGAAGTTAAAGGATGATGTGATTAAAATGTCGCCAGACACCATCACATTTTAAAGGGCAGTAGACTCTCATTGCTTAAATGCTGATTACAATCTGAGCTGTCACTTGGATCCCTAATAAACACTTTTAGAGAAATCCAGCTAATTTTTCTCTCTGGATTGGATTTAAGGCTAAAAAAACATGTCCAATCTTCATTAAAGACTTTGGCATTGCTAAAGAGTTAATGCTTGCTTCTTAAAACAGGATTTGAGTGGACAGTAATGACTTCATGACATAGGACATTATTCCTCAATACATTTAGTAGTATTGTGGCAACACTAAGAATTTTAATATAATCATTGACTAAAAATGCTACTTAAAGCATAAATAATGGGTAGTTTTCTAAATTAAAATTGTATCTATCTGAGCTCATGAGTCTCACATTTCTTCTTCTTTTTTAATATATTTTTATTTATTTCAGAGAGCAAGGGAGAGGGAAAGAGAGAAAGAAACGTTAATGATGAGAGAGAATCATTGATCGGCTGCCTCCTGCCCAGCCCCTACTGGGGATCAATCCCACAACTTGAGCATGTGCCCTTGACCGGAATTGAACCTGGGACCCTTCAGTCCACAGGCTGATGCTCTATCCACTGAGCCAAACCAGCTGGGCTCTCACATTTCTTATAGTAGAACACACCCTTCCTGGTATAGGCTTTTTGTGATTTTGTGTGTTTTTTATAGCCCTCGCTAGTCAAGTGTGTATGTGCATGCGCATGCATGTTTATATTCCACCTTGATTCATAAAGGCTGAGAGTCAGTAAAAAAATTTTTAAATCATTCATTTACTTTTTCATAAAGGCTAACTTTAAAAATAATATTTTTTATTTTTATTTATTGATTCTTAGAGAAAGGGAGAGAAAGAAACATCGATTTGTTGTTCCACTTATTTATGCATTCTTTGGTTGATTCTTGTATGTGCCCTCACAGGGATTGAACCCACAACCTTGGTGTATGGGGTCAATGCTCTAACCCAGTGGTCGCGAGCCGCGGTTTGCCGCTCTGTTGACTAATGAGTTTGCCGACCACTGCTCTAACCAATTGAGCCAGCCAGCGCCTAAAAATAATCTGCAAGAATATTCAGTATCTATGTCATAGCCCTTGATATATGTATTCTCCAAGTCTGTTCCTCCCAACCTAACTTAATAGAATCACAGCATTGTCATAAGCTTACCTTTTTATTAGACCAAAGTAAAACAATACTTCTATCTTCAGTGTAAAATTAATGGTAGTTACAAGTTGTAGGAATGCCAACCTCAAGTTGCTATAGCGATCAAGTTTACCACATTCGTGTAACAACTAACACCATCTCAGAGTATCTGGGGCGGAATTACATGTTAATTTTCAAGCACATAAAATAGTTAAAAATCAATTTAAAGTTAAGGTTTTAAAAGCATAATGTCTTTTGAAGGATTACATATTGATTTTAAATATAACTATCTAATTATATATGCATGGACTAAAGTATGAAGTCAACTGCTTTGTAAATGCCAGGAGGCTATTTTTCAGTAATAGTTGAGATGCTTACGGGAAACTAGATTGCTGTATTGCTGGCGAAGAAAATGGCTTGTGAGGTTATTTACAAGTTTTGCCCCATGGTCACTGCCATACATCAATAATAGGTATTATAGATGAAGTCAAAGTGTTTCTGCTTATGGAGCATTATAAATTCTGTTTAGAGTATTTTCCTTACATTTTTGCCATCATTCACTTTCCTTTTTTCGCTGTCTAGAATTTAATGTAGACAAGATTTCAATTGATAAAGATAATGATGTATGTCTAAAATTGCATTGACTGACTAGATTATAATTTGGCAGTTCCATTATTGTGCCTATTGCCAGAAAAATTACTGTTTTTACAAGCTTTATTTTCTAGACCTTATATTTTATATATGTTTATATCCAAGCAAAGCAGAACCAAGAAGCGTATTTTTCCAAAATTTAAAATTGGTGATTGCTTTTACCGTGCAAAATAAAATAGGCTGGAAAGTTTATAGAGAACTGATTTTATCTTTGCATTGAGGTAGTAGCAGTTTTATATAATGTAAATATACTTGCATAGCTGTTGCTTAGACTGATCAACAGGAGTTATTTTATTTCATACTGAATAAAATTACTAGTTTTCCTTGTGAGTGAAAATGCTATTTGTAAGTTGTTTTGATAATTTGGTAATGCCTACATCACTTACTCTCAGTAAATTACATTATTTTGTGAGAAAGAAAGCATATACTAGTATGTAGCAAATTGAATAGATACAAAACTTCTTTACTCCATTATAAAAATGTTACATGTAGACCTTTGTGTAAGTACAATAAAGTAAGTTGGTCATTTACTAATAAGACACCAAGAAAGTACAGTAGCAAAGAGAATATAGATTGTCCTTGTGTTTTCTTTTTCTTTCTTGTCCACTATTTCTTTTTTCCTCCATAGCCAGGCTCACCCACACCTTCCCTGCCACAGTTCATATTCACTGACACAAAAGGTGTGAGAAACCAGCCACCTCAACTTTCCAAAGTGTGACTTCAGGACGCAGCTATTAGACAAAGACCTAAGCAGAGAAGCAAAGAAACATAATGATGCAGGAAGCTTAAAATGCTGTGGGTTTCATTTCTGTACCATCAGTAACCTCAGTTTCATGATTCAACATTTTAGATGTAAATAATTTACAACAATAAAAGTGAGAGCACATTTATGTGGGATAGGAGTAAATAATTTAGTTCTAAGATGTGGTACGCCCCTAGTAATGAGAAATCATTGAGAGGTATTCATCAAATGTCTTCAATGGACTCTGCACATGTGTGAAATTTTGTGATTTAAAAATGTTTTTCCTTTATTTTGTTTCCATTAAAATTTTAAATAAACACAACCATGTGCATTAGAGTGGGGAGGGGGAACAACAGAAGGAAAAAGCAGTGATGATGACTTCAGACTCATTTTGACAGTTGACATGAGTAGCCACATCTCTGAAATTCTAAATGCTATGCATCAGTGTGTGTTGATAAAGGATAGGATAATTTGCTAAGAATTCTTTTTTACAAAGAATGTATGAGATTTATTCATTTTAAATTGAACTATTGCAGGGCATAATCAGAATTAAACAGTCCCTGGGAAGTTGAGGAGGATAGGACCAGGTTGATATTATCAGTGAAATGGAGAATTAGATAATTATAACCAAATGCTTTTGACAGTAATTAAAGTACCAGGCTAGGACAACACTCCTTTTCAGACTTTGCAAATCCCATTCTTTTGGAAAATAGAATTTCAATCCCCTTTCTTGATTTCATTATTTACCAGCCGTGGGGCCTTCAGCAAATTCCTTGGCCTTCCTGAACCTTGCTTTCCTTAACTGTAAAAATGGGGCTACCTATTTATGTGGTTGTAGTGAAGATTAAATAAGATGATAGCACCCCAAAGTGTTCATAGCATAAAGGGTTAGCAAATGGTATTTAAGAAATATTAGCTAGTATCAATTATTTTACATAATTCACTTTTATTCTTTTTTAAAATAAATAGAAGCTGTATGGAATTTATAAATGCAGGATTTGCACAGATTTTATCCTGATCCTCTGCTTTGCCACACATTAAGTGTATGACCTTGTGCAGAGTCCTTTCTAAGCCTCAGTTTCCTCATCAATAAAATAAGGAAAATGATAACTACAAGGATGAAATAACACATATGAAGCCCTTAGCAGAGTGCCTGCCTCAGAGTAAGCACTCAAAAAAATTATATGTATCTATATGCATATTATAATATGTGTACACTTGCACACACAGGAGAAAAAGACTTGAACCAGTCTCTGTACACACACACTAACCTACAGTCCTTTACTAAGATGTCTTTCTTTCACGTATACGTAACTCTCAACAAGTCAGTTGTTTGGCTTCCCAAGTCCCAGAAGCTCCCCAACAATGACTGGAGGTAAAACAGGAGCTGTAAACGCTGGCTCTGTGGCAAGTGTGAATTCACAGAAGATGAGAAACTCTGTAAGACTGGCAGCTCTTTCAGTGCAAAGGCTTGTTGGTCTTCTTTGCTGCACTAAGTGCGTAATAAATGTGTGCTGAACTGAATTGAGAGATGTTTAACATAGCCTAAAGGATGCTTAAAATGACCATCCTCTTTTCAAAAGAAGATAAACTACATACACATCCATTTACAAATCTTTATTTGCCAAAATGCATATAAACATAGAAAAATTCCATTGAATCATTTAAAATGAGGGGAGGTGGCCCAGCTGGTGTGGCTCAGTGGTTGAGCATCAACCTATGAACCAGAAGGTCACAGTTCGATTCCCGGTCAGGGCACATGCCCGGGTTGGGGGCTCAAGCCCCAGTTGGGGGCGTGCATGAAGCAGCCAATCAATGATTCTCTCTCATCACTGATGTTTCTATCTCCCTCTCCCTTCTTCGCTGACATCAATAAAAATATATTAAAAAATAAAATAAAATGAGGGGAGGTAGATAGAAATCTCAGAGAGGTAGGCTAAAGTTAGAAATAGTGACTAAAATTACATCTTATTTTTCTTTTCATCTCAAAGTATAGCCCTGGTATTAGTGTTTTCCTGATAGCATCTTTTCATAATTCTGTGTGTCACCCTCCTTAACTCAAACATCCCAGTGCCATTGGCCATGAGCACGAAATCCTGCTGAGAGACTTGCTTCTAGAGAAAAACCTGTCCTTCCTAGGTAAGTATTGCTTACATCCTCTCCAGCTCATAACAGCTCCAGGAGTGCTTAAATATATATTTTTAAAATCTTCCTCTTGCACTTATTATGTACTAAAGGAAGAGTGAATGATGATTGATGCTCTACATGTTATCTTTTATTGATTTAGAACTGAGCAGGAATCTAGTTACCTAATCCCCCATATATACAGCACATGCACAGGCTTGCAATTAATATTTTATAGAATAAGTGGCTGAAAAAAATGCTTTAATATCTGATACAGTATTACTTTTGGTGTCATGAGATATTAACCATAATCTAGGCTTTATGAAAGAAAGAAGCAAAAGAAATATTGTCTATAAAATGCTTTATATATTAAAAAGAATGGTTAGAAAAATTCCTGTTAGGTATGTTTGTCTGGTGTATGGGATCGGGTAGTACTTTCCTTGAAAGCCAGATATTAAGCTTTTATTACTTTTATGTCAAACATTAACTGTCATCATAGATTTAGTGTGATTTTAAAAATCTCACATGTATGCATTTGTTTGTGTGCCAGTGTGGAATCTTATTGTAGACTGTTATTTCTTTCATTATCTCTGAAGCATTAGAATTAAGCCTCAAAGGGCATGCATGTGATAACTGTGGAAACCATAAAGCACTCTATGATGAATTAATTCCTCTTTTCCATTTTAGATGTGGTAATTTGTAAAGGTTCCATACAAATCGTATTATTGTACACATCTGTTTTATGTAGATATTTAAGAGTCTACCTAGTATGATTTTTTAGGTTAAAAAATAAAAGAATATTGAATTATAATTTTTGTTTGAAAATGGACAGAGAATTGGCCAAGAAAAGTCGAATGAATGATTTTGCATCAAGTTGGAGAGAGAGATTGACTGCAAGAAATCTGGTTTAAGTGTTTGTGTTCAGCATTTTTATTAATGAACTGGAGAATGGAGTTGAATGTGTCATAAGATTGTTGGTAACGTGGAGGTGGGAGATACAAATATTCTCTAGCTAGTATTAAAGAAAGTTGATAAATTAGGAAAGTGGCCTCAAATTACTGAATTAAATTTCAGTATGTAAAAGCAGCAAGTTTTTTTCATATAGAAGGACAATTGAAATGTTCAGCCTATGGAAAGAGGGTAAATTAGATAGAAATTGCCTTTTAAGATTTAATAAATAATAGAATGTATAATGGATCGGAACCAGTGGTGATAGATGACTCCTGAGGCACCATGAGATATGTTTTAGAACCATGGAGTTCTCATGGTGTTATGAAATATCAGATCACATCGATCACTCAGTGGCCAATATCGCATGGCCAAATCTATTTCATTGTTTTAAACCACCCACTAAGCAGTCTTAGTTTCAGGACTGCTTGGTGTTACTCTCTTGGCACCATCTGCTTACGTGTAGTCAGGCCCTCAGCACCATTTCTTTGCTTAGCCCAGCTTTTCTCTGCTTTCGTCCTGAGGATGAAAGACCAATAGCTTAAATGTGCTCTAGTTCCGGGTTTTCAACTCCCTTGATTCTGGGAACTGAGTATATTAGACTGGCTTCACCATGGCTGACAAAGGCAATGCAGAAGCATAGCCAGGAGTCATTACCACTCACAGACAAGTTCAGAAAGGGGATTTAAAATTGATGGGTCCCATCTATTCCTCTGTCCTATAGCATCTGGAGGTAATTATTTTATTGAAGCATACCCACAGATGATACTTAACTGATCTTTAAAAATAAATGAGTTATAGGATGTTTAGCTGACTCCATGAAACCTCAGTCCTGCTTTGAAGCATTTCCTAATCAGCATACAAAGAAGTTGTTAATTTATTCTATGCCTTTTAAGGGTTTTAATGTATTACTGAATTAATATGTTTACGTATGATTAGAACATCAAAATTCAGAGCCTTGTATGAAATATGGTTAAGGGGTTTTTCTTTTACCCCTTCACTATGATTAATTAGATCTAAAGTACTATGCCAGGTAAATTTAGATAGATCATCATTTTAAATCCAACTATGGGAAAATATTGGTATATAAATAGACCACTAATCTAATTGTATGTTTTCTTTGTTTACATTTGTATGTACACCTTGAATTTTGTTGCAGAGACATTACAAACATGTTTGTTTTACTTTGATTCTTTTATAAGCAAAATTACAATCTCTCCCTCCCTGGTATCCTTCCTTCCTTCCCCCTCCCACTCTCAGGGTTTCTAATCTGGACTACTTTAGAAAGGCAAGGATTCTTACTGTTATACATAACCCTTCTTAAGAATTATGACCTCCTTGAAATTTTTTACCCCATTTAAATGTACCACCTATTGTGCTCTGTATGTCATTTTATAAAATAAATATTTTATCTGACCTCTTTTATCAATAGAAGAGAAAAATAAAAATAAATTACCTTTATCTTAATCCTAATCATTTCTTAAATTTACTTGATACATAACCATGTACTAAGCAGTTGCTATAGTACAAGATTTAACCAGGCAATACTGGAAAGAAAGAGAGTCCTTTTCTTTGATGATTTGGGTATACTCATTGGGATTTATCCTATCTTGTAAATTTATTAATTTTGTACAACTACAAATAGGTATATTGTATTAAGAGAAGTCACAGTTGTATAAAGGACTTTAGTTTCTCCAACTAAAAATATATACTCATATATTCATCCATTAATTCCAAAAAATAAGATTTGAAGTTAAGTACTATTTTAGATACTAGACAGAAGCCCCATGAAGTCCTCACATTTGTGGAGTTATGGTCTAGTAGGGAGATAAACTACAAACAAATGAATACAGATAACTCCTAACAGTTAATTATAATTCTTATAGTAATTTTATCCATTCTTTTCAACTAACTTTTGTTCAGTGTGTTGTCTATGTGCCAGGAATTACACTAGTTAGTATGAAGATGATGTAAGCCCTTTGTGCCCTCTGGGTGCTCACGGCCATGCTCACTATGGCCATGTTCGTCCCAGTAAGAATGCACCCCACTTCTGGTGCATCTTAGCAGGTGCTCGCTTGATAGTCTTAATAATGAAAATAAATACATTCCAGGCTACTGTTGTGCTGCTTTTATTAAACTTTTGAAAGAAAGTTATGGATTATACAAAATCAATAGCTACCCTTTATATATGTAGAAAGTGCTACCAGCTCATAAGCTCCTTTTCCTGAAGTGGTGATAGAATTTTACTTTTTCATCTGCCCCCTCTCTCTCACACAGCACCTTCCTGCCACCATGTGCTTCTAGAATGGCTAGTTGAGCTCCTTAGCTTAACTATCTTCCCACAAAGCTAGCCACTCTTTTAAGTTCTTGCCATGGGCAGGCACCATAAAGGATAAAAAAATAAAAGTTGAATCAAACATGGAGCCTTCCAGAAAAATTTCAGTTAAGTACATGTCAGTTCTTTCCAAGGATAGTTAATTTAGAATTAAGATTTATTGATCTGCGTTTAAAATCTCAGCAGATATGAAGAACCTGCTGCCCACTTCTAGGCTTGGATGCACAAACCCTCTTAAACTGTGATTTGACCGGTGAGCAATGTGATCATACTCATCCCCTCTGCTAAAGGTTTGTTCAATTTCTAGTATCAGTGAAGTAGAAAATGTGCTTCATCTACTGATGGAGATTGAACCGCATCCAGCACAGCCAATGGTGAACCTGAGGAGGGGCAGTGAAGGATTACAGAAAACAGATAAGAGAAATAGTTGGGGCCAGGTGGATCACTGTGCCTGGATGAAGACACAGTGACCCTGCCTGTAAGCCAAATCCTTATTTTGTAGTCAAATCACACAAAGCAAAACAAGGAAGTGGTCAAGATGTTTACAATGTTCTTGGCAGTTTCAAATCTACTTCTTTCCTGTTGTTGCAATTCTCTGAACTCTACCAAGCTTTGTTTTGGCAGCACTTGCTGCACTTCCTGCAGCCTACATCCCTCAGATACCTAGTACTACAAGGTCAGACTATAAGGTCAAGCTTACATACAACCATAGCCTTTGACTATAATTGTGCCGGGAGGGCTTTGCCCTCCAAGCTGGGACTTGTATCCCTCTCATCAGTCTGAGGCTTGAACCTGTCCAAATGCTGTAGCTGCTCTCCACAGAGATGTTTCAGTTTGTATCTCTCTAGTGATTAAGGAGACCACATTTTGTTATATTCTCTCCCTCTCACTCCCCACCCCTTTTTTGAGAGGTGTTTGGGGGAAGAGCTTTGAACAAAAGACAAAGGAGGAAAGGCAAATAGTGATAGTGAGAAACACCAAGTCCGTTTGCACCATTAGTGAAAATATGAAACAGCTTATACCAAAGACTACAGGTAAACTGTTCATCATCCCTGGGTTGGCCTATCTCTAGGTCAGAAGAACTTCCATTAGTGGCCGCACAGCCACACTATTATTAAGTCTGGCTCAATAGGATGGTTCCAGAGACATTTTTTTATTTGCAGTGAATGTTGCCCTATTGACACTTGAGAGGTATTTGCTTTATCCCTGCCTCACCCACCCATGTTTGGCCTTGCCTATGACAAACCAGCAGATTTTACACGGATGCTTTTCTAGCATTTGTGTATTACTCTGTGGGACACTAAGAGGGTATACTCTCTCAAGCCAAATAGGCTAGTGAATGATGTCCCTTACCAGGAGAAATCAGAATCTTGGTTACTAAGAGTTCATCTCCTACAACTTTATCCCCCTCCAGAAGCATCAGTCCTCTGCTGGGGAAGTGATTATGATGTGGCAAGTAGAGGATTTTTACTTCAGATGAAGACTAGGCAGCAGGAACAGTTTCCATGCAGATGTTAGCAGTAAATATTATTATATAGGCTAAAGAGAACTGAGATGGTTGGGTATTTCATAAGGAATCAACTATTTAAATTCCTACCTATCAGAGGGTTAAAAATCAGATGCCATTTTCAGAATAACAGGAATGTGACACTGGGATCAAGATGTGGGGAATTTAAGTGTATTCTTTCCTTCCTGAAGAAATTGCTATATGAGGGACCGTCTTTGCTTACTCCCCCGATTAAATATACGTGTCTGCTTCTCCTTGGGCCAAGAGAAGAGAGTGGTAGACATGCTAGAAGGCAGCCTGGTCTCTGGAACTTTGAGGACAGGTTGCCCCGTCCACTCATGGGAGCCTTCCTGCTCTGGGCCCACAGCCCTCCCCTCTGCTGCTGTGGTTAGAAAACTCATGTCTGCTCATCATCTGCTTTCCTGGCCACTGATGATAAAGTGGATCTATTTTGGTTGTAAGTGACAGAAATCTGATCAAACTGGACTAGACACACACAAAAGGAGAACACACAGCAGTACCCCTGGAAAATCCAAAAGAAAGAATTTTGCTTCCTGTGTGTCCAGAGCACAGAAGAAAAAGCAATGTCATCAATATCTCCTCTTTTCTCCCTCTCATGTTCTGCTTTCCTCAGTGTGGGCTTCCATTTGCAGGCAATAAAGCTGATCCTTGGCAGTTGCTAGTCTCTTTACTGCTTAGAATTTGTAATCCTGGAGAAAAGTTGGTGATTTTCTTTGGTCCCATTACAAATCTCAGAAAAGGTTCTGATCAGCTAGTCTGGGTCTTGTCCACCCCTGTGGCCAGTGCTGAGAGTCACGTATTGACCACCAAAATCGCAATGTGAGAGTAGGGTGGCAATGCCGGAAAAGATGGGGTACAGAACCAAAAAATCAAATATCTCACTCACCCCACAAAAAATTAGCTACAGGTTCCAGCTTCTCTCCCTATAACCAAGAGGC
Organism: Plecotus auritus; assembly: GCF_963455305.1. NCBI lineage: Eukaryota > Metazoa > Chordata > Mammalia > Chiroptera > Vespertilionidae > Plecotus > Plecotus auritus. The sequence goes on along the minus strand of NC_137770.1, from coordinate 76,599,716 downwards.
ACTGGGGTTCAAATCTGTTATTGTTATTATTGGATAGGATTCTTGGGTCTCTCTCTCTCTCTCTCTCTCTCTCTCTCTCTCTCTCTCTCTCTCTCTCTCTGTGTGTGTGTGTGTGTGTGTGTGTGTGTGTGTGTGTAGGAGAGCCTTTGTATTTTTTAGAACTGCAAATATGCCTTCCTCATTGCGATTGGTTCTGGGACAGAGGGAGCTGGCCCTGACATCAGTGACTACAGCTAAAACAACAGGGCAGACACAGGCTAACACCCAGCCATTCCTCAGAATTTTGGAGTTGCAAAGGGCTCTAGTGACCATCCAGTCCCCCTGCTTTGTTTAGAGGAAACTGGCCCCAAGCTTTGCTTCACAGCTAGTGCCCTCCCAACAACTTGCCCTGTATTCTTTTACTCTACTGTGCTGATGTATCCCTTCTTTTACGGCATTAAACCAAAAGAACTGAGAGTGCCGTGGTATAAAATATAGACAGGTTCTACTCTGTCTTTATAGCCACCAGTCGGCAGGTATCAGCCTATCAGGCCTTCCTTTGCACTGTCCCAGCTTCGTGACCTCCCATTTGTTTGCTATCTTTAGGGCACTTCAGTTTTCACTAGTATTGTCCCCTAAAGACATAAGCAAAGGACAAGGTCAGAGCAGTCAGTTGTATTGCTTATTAGTGGCTTTGATAAGAGGCTTTGGGGGAAGAGGTTGAAACTAATGGCCGTAATGAAATTTTGGATCCTCTAAAGATTTCATTTGTCCGTGCTATTGGTCTCCCCATTAAAAGCATATATGTTCTGTGTACCTTTGCACATGGGCTGCATATCATAGTAACATTTATTGCTGAAACTTTGCAAATGTTTTACATTAGGTAGAAAAGACTATGAATATAAAAATATGGGATACAAAGGTTATAGCACCAAGTATTGAATGAGACAGTGTTCTGGGAAAAAATAATACAGAAAAAAAATACTACATAGAAAAGATATACTATAGTTTTTTCTTTTTTAATTAAATTTATTCTGGTGACATTGGTCAGTATGATCATATAAGTTTCAGGTGTGGGTTTCTATGTTACAAGATCTGTATATCGCACCATGTGACTAGCCCCCAGAGTCAAATCTTCTCCTGTCACCATATATTAAGACCCTCTTCTCCCCCCACCCCTCTTCACTCTGGCAACCACCACACTGCTGTTTGTGTTCATGAGTTTCAGTTTTATATCCCACATATGAGTGAAATCATATGGTTCTTAGCTTTTTCTGGCTAACTTATTTCACTTAGCATAATATTCTCAAAGTCCATTCATGTTGTTCCAAATGGCAGTAATTTATCCTTTCTTATGGCTGAGTAGTATGCCATTGTGTATATGTACCACATCTTTATCCAGTCTTCTATCTCAGGACACTTTGGTTATTTCCATGTCTTGGCCACTGTGAATAATGCTGCAATGAACATAGAGGTGCAAATATCTTTGTGAATACATATTGTTTTTTAGTTTTTCAGGGGTATACCCAGGAGAGGGATTGCTGGTTCATATGGTAGCTCTATTCTCAATATTTTGAGGAATCGCCAGACTGCTTTCCATAGTAGTTATACCAGTCTACAGTTCCCACCAACTTGCAACCAAAACAATGACATACCTAGGAATAAACTTAACAAAGAACATGAAAGACCTATATAGTGAAAACTACAAAGCACTATCAAAAGAGATTGAAAAAGAAACAACAAAATGGAAAAATATTCTGTGTTCACGGATTGGAAAAATCAACATAGTTAAAATGGACATATTACTCAAAGCAATATACAGATTTAATTCAATTCCCATCAAAATCCCAATGTCATTTTTTAAAGAAATAGAATGAGAAATCATCAGACTTATATGAAACACAAAAGACCATGAATAGCCAAAGCAATCCTGAGGGGAAAAAAATATAGTTATCATTTGTGTTGATATATATCATTTTTGCCTTTCCCTAATTTAGTAAAAATATAGGTGTTAAAATGGTTTTTTTAATCTAGCATTTAGAAAGCTTTTGACAAATTCATAGATAAAATTCCATACTACAATGTACCCTTTTTGTTTTCAGATGTTGTGGACTGAAATTTTACCCAATTTCTCTGGGATTAACTATTTTTTAAAATTTAAAGCCTTTTAATAAAAACAGAAGAAAACCTCAGACTTTTTCTTTGTGATCCCCATGCCCTTCTATTATTCTTAAGTATATGTTAACTAGTTTCAGATGTGTTTCATTCTCTGACTCAAAATCAGCCTTTTATTAAAAAAAAAAAAAAAAAAAAAAAGAAATTGTGTAATTACTATTTAATTGTTTTGGATATTTTGGGTATTTAGAGAGGCCGGTAATTAAAATGCCAGAGAAATTAAACTTTCAAAGTGTTCTTTAATTACGTGTAATTTTTTCTTATTTTTTCTTTCGTTTTTCTTTTTTTTTAGTATATTTTTATTGATTTCAGAGAGGTAGGACAGGGAGAGAGATAGAAACATCAATGATGAGAATCATTGATTGGCTGCCTCCTGCACGCCCCCTACTGGGGATCGGGCCCACAACCCAGACATGTGCCCTTGAACTGAATCAAACACGGGACCCTTCAGTCCACAGGCTGATGCCCTATCCACTGAGCCATACCAGCTAGGGCCGTGTAATTTTTTCTTTAAAATGTCCTCTAAAGGCACGACTGACATCCAAAAAATAAATGAGGAAATATCACTTTATCTGTGGATGCAATTGTTTTCATTTTTTTAGCTCAGTTGGAGAGAGGAGCATCTAGAAATCAAGAGATTATGCAGTTTATCTCTTCAGGCAGGTGTTATCTAAATAATGATATCCTGAAGGTGGTCATCACCTGTCCTGTGCTTTAAGATCATCTAGGAAGACATGAATAGTCTTTAAAATGCACTTGTATTTGCCCGGGCCTGATAGCTCAGTTGGTCAGAGTGTTGTCCCAATACACCAAGATTGTGGGTTCAATCCCCAGTCAGGGCACATACGAGAAGCAACCATTCTTTCTGCTCGAGGCCCCAGTGGCTGCCTTCAAAATGGGCAAGTTTATGAAACCTGGGAAGGTGGTGCTGGTCTTGGCTGGACACTACTCAGGACGCAAAGCCATCATCGTGAAGAATATTGATGATGGCACTTCGGACCACCCCCACAGCCATGCTTTAGTGGCTGGAATTGACCACTACTCCTAACAAGTGACCGTTGCCATGGGCAAGAAGAAAATTGCCAAGAGGTCAAAGTTCAAGTCTTTTGTGAAAGTTTATAAATACAATCACCCCATGCCCACAAGGTACTCTGTGGATATCCCCTTGGACAAAACTGTCGTCAACAAGGACATTTTCAGAGACCGTGCTCTAGTCTGATGGGGGTTCCTTTGTATGTAACTTTCTGTCTCTCTCTTGCCGCTTTTAAGATTCTTACTTTGTCATTGGTGTTTGCCAGTTTAATTATAATGTGCCTTGGCATCGGTCTTTTGGGGTTCATTTTGCTTGGGACTCTGTGAGCTTCTTGGATTTGTGTGGGTTTTTTCTTCTCTATATCAGGGAAATTTTCTGTCATTATTTCTTCAAAGAGGTTTTCTATTCCTTGCTCAGCTTCCTTTCCTTCTGGAACCCCTATTATGCGGATGTTGTTTTGTTTCGTGTTGTCCCAAAGTTCCCTTAGGCTCTCCTCCTGCCTTTTAATTTTTTTTTCTAGAAGTTGCTCTACTTGGGTATTTTTTCCCATCTTGTCTTCTAGCTCACTGATGCGGTCCTCTGCTTCTTCTAGTCTACTCTTGATGCTTTCTATTGAGTTCTTTACAGCAGCGATGTCATTTTTCATTTCTTCTTGGTTCTTCTTCATTTCCTCTTGGTTCTTGCTCATATTGTTGAATTTGTCTTCCATTCTTTTCAGCCACCTTATGACCATTTCTCTGAATTCTTTTTCTGGAAGGTTGCTTGCCTCCATTTCGTTTACTTCCTTTTCTGGTGATGCCTGCTTTTCTTTCATATGCAGGCTGTGTCTTTGTCTCCCCATGGTCTCTCTTCTCTGGGTGTCTGGTTATGTAGTTTTCTCTCTCCTTTCCGTGGTGGTGTGTAGAGCTCCTCTGAACCCGTGTGTTTGCGCCAATTGGGGAGCGTTGTTCTGGGGCTTGCAGCTGTTCCGTGGGTGCCGCAGTTGTCTCAGAGACCCTGCTCTAAAGCACAAGGACCGATGGGAGGCCAAGGTCAAGTTTGAAAAGAGATACAAGACTGGCAAGAACAAATGGTTCTGTCCTCAGAGCAGAGGCTTCAGACCTCGTACGTGGGAGACAGCTCGGCTATGAAACAAGGGAGTGAACAGAGAATGAGGACGAAGGGAAGAGTGAGCTGATGACTGAGTCATAGCCTCTAGATCTTAGAGTTGGAACCCTGAACCTCCAAATGGTCAACCAACTTTTAAATTTATACCCAATGGTTCAGATAAGGATCCTAATAATAAGGAACCTTTCAAGGTCTGGGGATCAGGCCAAATGGATGGGGCTGACCTTAAAAATCCCCTATTAGATCAGTGATAGAAATTTCTCAGGGGCCTAGGCCAGGTGAGTAAGGCCCCTTATTCATAAATGCTCCTTCCTAATCTTATACTGTCATTTCCTGTGAACTTTGCCAAGTTGTTCCCTCCTCTTTCCTTAGGAAATCTAGGATAAAAGAAACAGTGTGGAGGTTGAACCAGGCCTTGGGAGTTCAGTAAATAAAAGAGAAGATAGCCAACACATCACATAGTATTTCAGAGTGTAAAATAACCTCTCCATATATATATATATATATATATATATATATATATATATATATATATATATGCTAGAGGCCCGGTGCACGAAATTCGTGCACAGGGGAGGGGGGTGTCCCTCAGCCCAGCCTACACCCTCTCCAATCTGGGATCCCTCTCACAATCCAGGACTGCTGGCTCCCAACAGCTCACCTGCCTGCCTTCCTGATTGCCCCTAACCGCTTCTGCCTGCCAGCCTGATCACCCCCTAACCACTCCCCTGCCAGCCTGATTGATGCCTAACTGCTCCCCTGCCAGCCTGTTTGCCCCTAACTGCCCTCCCCTGCCGGCCTGGTCACCCCTAACTGCCCTCCCCTTCAGGCCTGGTCCCCCCCAACTGCTCTCCCCTGCAGGCCTGGGTCCCTCCCAACTGCCCTCCCCTACTGGCCTGATCGCCCACAACTGCCCTCCCTTGCAGGCCTGGTCCCTCCCAACTGCCCTCCCCTGCTGGCCTGATCGCCCACAACTACTCTCCCTTGCAGGCCTGGTCCCTCCCAACTGCCCTCCCCTGCTGGCCATCTTGTGGTGGCCATCTTGTGTCCACATGGGGGCAGGATCTTTGACCACATGGGGGCAGCCATCTTGTGTGTTGGAGTGATGGTCAATCTGCATATTACTCTTATTAGATAGGATAGAGGCCTGGTGCACGGGTGGGGGCCAGCTGGTTTGCCCTGAAGGGTGTCCTGGATCAGGGTGGGGGTTCCCTTGGGGCATGGGGCGGCCTGGGCGAGGGGCCTGTGGTGGTTTGCAGGCTGGCCACGCCCCCTGGCAACCCAAGTGGAGGCCCTGGTATCTGGGGTTTATTTATCTTCTACAATTGAAACTTTGTAGCCTGGAGCGGAGCCAAGCCTTCTACTTGCTCCGTGGCTGCAGCCATTTTTTTTGGATTTATGTATCTTCTATAATTGAAACTTTGTAGCCTTAAGCGCAGCCTGAGCCAGCCAGGGTGTACAGAAAGCTTGGCTTCCTCCATCACCGGGGGCAACCCTAGCCTCCTGCTCTTTCCAGCTCAGTGGCTGCCGCCATTTCCGTTTGGATTTATGTATCTTTTATCATTGAAACTTTGTAGCCTTGAGTGGAGGCTTAGGCCAGCAAGGGCAGGTGGAAAGCTTGGCTTCCTCCGTCACCCGGGAAACCCAAGCCTCCCTTCTGCTCTCTGTGGCCGTAGCCATCTTGGTTGGGTTTATTTGCATATTTGCTCCTGATTGGCTGGTGGGCGTGGCTGGTGGGTGTAGCGGAGTGATGGTTAATTTGCATATTACTCTTTTATTATATAGGCTAGATAGATATAGGTATAGATAGATATATACTGTATATCTATATATCTATATACACTGAGTGGCCAGATTATTATAATCTCTGAACACATAATAATCTGGCCACTCAGTGTGTGTGTGTGTGTGTGTGTGTGTGTGTGTGTGTGTATGGTCTTAGGCGACCCTGCCAGTGGTTCTCAACCTGTGGGTCGTGACCCACAGGTCGAGAACCGCTGCTGTAGTGCCTAAGACCATCGGAAAACACAGATATTTACATTACGATTCATACCAGAAGCAAAATTACAGTCATGAAGTAGCAACGAAAATAATTTTATGGTTGGGGGTCACCACAACATGAGGAACTGTATTAAAGGGTCGCGGCATTAGAAAGGTTGAAAACCACTGCTTTAGAAGCTATCCTTTCTGAGCACTGGGAAAGTGGGGTCAGGGTAGGGATTTTCCAATTCTCCACAGAAAGATGGAAAGATTCCCTAGCCTCACTGATGTTTTATGTTCAGGTTTGATTTTTTTTTTTTTTTCTTTCACATTAAGTACGTCATGCAGTCTACATTGTCACTGCAGGTATTGTGCTAGTAACTGTGGTCCTGTGAACCAGAGTGCGGCATCTACCTCTTAAAGGGCTATTAGTGTGTGCATGTGGATTGCTTGGTGACCTTTGAAATTTTGTTTTGAGCTGCTGTCAGAAACATAATCATTTTTCTTTCTGAAATAGATTTGAATGTCTGCAGAGTTTTGATCAAGCTAGGACAGTTTTAATAAAATATTAATCTCTCTTTTTTAATGTCAACCAGCTTTTAAAACTGTTCATCGGCTACCTGAAACATCAGCTCAAGGCACTTGTGTTGATTATAATAAATGCCTTTCCCATTAAACATTCTTGTGGTCAGAGTGCATTTAGAGGATAGAAGTGTTTCCAGTCTCGTTTGTCTGCCATCCTGTTTTCCAAATTCTCTTGGTTTTGAAGTAAGATTATTTTAATAGTGTATTTTCTTATCTCAATAAATAGTTAACTTAAAATTTTTTATAGTTCAAGGATGGGAGGTTGTTCTGAATTCTGGCATCAATCCTTCAAAATCTAGGTAGTTGAAGGATACCAACTTTTAATAAAACTTATATATCTAGTTTAAATATGTCTTGTCATTCAAAGGTTCTTTACATCTAAAACGCTGACCTTTCAAGATGTACACAAGACTGTTCTCAAACAGAGTTTCTGAACATTGGCCATGAAGCCACTGTCTTGGGCTGACAAATGGATTGGAAATAAGCTACCCAACCCTGGGAATGGGCCATTAATTTTAATCAAAGGTGATGCAGGAAGGCGAATGGGATGCCTGACAATGTCAACAGCCCAGTAGGTGTTAAGAGACCACACAGCCTTCCTTGTTACTTGGCCGGGCCATTAGTTGAGGTTGGGTGAAGACAGAAAGCCATGTCTGGAATTGAATGACCAGGTCACTCCAAAATCTAATGGAGAACTCCTCATTTCAGAAATCACATTGTAATGTCATTAGAAGTCAAGGACGGCATTTAGAAAATATCAGAGGGAAACAAAAAATTTTAACCAAGAACCTAGCTAGTTTTTTCAAACTTTGTAAAGCTCTCTATTTTCTCATCTTTTTTCCTTCTGAATGGATCATTGGCATTTATACAGGATCAAGAAATCAAACAGACCTAGGAAAAAATCTCAAAGCCTGTTTGCTTTTCATTCAGAATTACATATTGTTGGTTATAAAATTCTGGTAAATGCCAGAAACAATAGCATACCAAAGGATTTAAGCAGGATGATTAATTCTCTGTGGTGATCTCATTGTCCTTGTCCCTCTCTTATGTTCTTATGTGTAGGAATAGCTTCACTAATATAAACTAGACTTCCTTAATTGCTTTAATAAAAGTATTTTATAATTGTAAAGGCCATTGTACCTTACTGTAAATTGTCAATATTGGCTAATAACATTAGTGATACTCATGGTGATGAAACCTTTTTTTTAATCAGTAAGTATATTTCATTATTTTGAATATTTTCAATTATAAAAAAAGTAGCATATGACAACTTGAATTATAAAGATTATACTAAAGACATAAAATGAAGAAGGGACAAAGAGGCATTCTTATATCTATTCTTCATGTATTCTGACAGTGTTGCATGCATAAGAAAGAGATGTATAACTGTGTTAGTAATTTCTATATATTTTTAAGAAAGAAAAGCAATTATGTTGCTGTCTCATTAATGGAATACTGTAATAAGTAATAGTATTTATTCTTCCTGTAGATGAAGATCAGCTCCGTGCAAAGGGTTATGACAAAACACCAGACTTTATTTTACAAGTACCAGTAGGTAAGTTCTTAAACTCTGTTATGCATTTGTTTACAGAGAAAAGGAATGTGTTTTTTTCATAGATTTAAAAAAAAATTCTTATACTACTACCAAATGTTACCAGAGTAGATTAGCTTTATAATATTGTATCTTAACGGGTGAATTTGTTGGAAAGGATTATTTTAAAATAGCAGAAAATAATAGGTTCAGAAGAAATCTACCCCTTAAAATTTTTACATATATTTGAGAAATAAATGTCTGAAGATATTTTAGTTGCTGTTTTCAAGTCATTTCCCAAAATATTACATATTTAAAATACGGTTCTATTGAAAAGCCAGGCTCACTTTTGTTTGCTTTCATATTACTTGTCAACTTACACAGTGTCAGAATAGGAGAAGGACTAGGACTTTTGAAGATGATGATGAAAATAAAAGGGATATGATTGTAGCATAAATGTTCCTTGTAACAAACACATACGATGTGTTGTTTTATAATTATGTTCATCGATGACAGGGAGGGTTCAGCCTCTGCTCATTAATGTGAAGCATAGAGAGGCCTATGCAGAGTTCAGAATTTTCAATTTTCCCTTTCCTTTGCGCCATATTAGTAATGCTTTGTCCCTTAGCTGTGGAAGGGCACATAATTCACTGGATTGAAAGCAAAGCCTCATTTGGTGATGAATGTAGCCACCACGCCTACCTGCATGACCAGTTCTGGAGCTACTGGAATAGGTAAGGTCCCATTATTTTTCTCTTAAGATAAACGATATTCAGCTGAAATCTCATTAGAAAAAATATTTTGTTTAGCTGGTAAAAATGCTGGTAGCCTTTGTTTCTAGTAAATACAGAGACTTGATTAATGTATTCATTTCAGATCATTTAAACTTCTCTGCTTTCATAATGTTGCTTCATTTTTTAAAACTAAAAATCTTCACATAAGGTCAAAATTAGTATATGCCATTTTCCATTTTACAGTGATAATACTGGTATCACTCAAACTATGAATAATAAAATGTGGTTCACATTATGATATTGACATTGACTTTTATCCTTTCGATGTGAAATCCGTACCTACCATCAGACCTTAAAAAGTATTTTATCCTCAGCTCTCATAGAATATACAAACAACACAGCGGTGGGCAAAAGTAGGTTTACCATTGTGAGTACACAAAACAGTATTGATTCTTATACTATTTTTATTTATGAATTAAGGATTGCATTATTTATTATTATTATTAACCTACTTTTGCCCACCCCTATATAAAAAGTCAAAACAAATTACCTTCCAGCAATAGAAAACAGTTTACCTACCAACTTCACTGTCAACATTCCCAAAGTCATGGAAATCTCAGTGATTAAGAAAAATGCGGTGTTGAAGGAGACCATATCCCAGCTAACTTATTAATGCCATATTACTAAGTTCCCACTATATGCCTGGGCCTGCACAGTATCTCAGTTAATTCTCACAAGGAAGTCACTTTTACTCCCACTTTAGCTAACTGATATTCAAAGAGAGAAAATAAGTGTTCTAAGCTAGTCATCTGAGGCCTGCATTTGTCTCTCCCACTTGCTAACCTGTGTTATTTCCAGCACAACTATATTTTCATTTACAATACAAGTGTTGAAACTGGCTTTTTCTATTATCGAAATCCCCACTTTTCACACCACACATCTCTCCCCTGCCCCCTCTTGAACAGGAGGTGGATTCAGGGGTAACCTTCCTAGATGAACTGTGTTCCTCAATCACTGCCGAAGAGTAAGAATACAGGAGTAAGATGACATTGGCCCAGAACATTAAGGAATGAGACAGTAGCATCTATGGACAATAGTCTTATCCTGTGGGAAAAACAGTGGCAGGCTACAGAATTGGGCATTATATTGTTACTCAGCCTTACAAAAGGCCAGCGGACCTGCCTGTAGCAGCTGTGCTAAACTAAGCCCACTTTTTGCCATGGTAACAATGATCATGACAAAATGCTGAATATAATGGCTTTCTTGATTTTCTTGTGTAATTGTGCGTAGCATCCGAGCTTTACTTTACGGGGATGGAGGAGGAAAGTGCAAAATGTTTTAGAAATCATTGCTGTTTCAGCATTTCCTGTCTTTTATTCAGCCATTATTCAAATTAGCAGTAATGTTGCAAATTGAATTTTCAATTTTTAGCAATTTTATTATGAGTTTGAAATAGTAAAGAAAGCATCATTTTTGATAGTATAGGAAAAGCAATGACAAGAGAATCAAATTGTTTAAGTTTAGGTTGCTGAAGGATTTTAAAAACGGATAAACTCAATCATTATGCTGTGAGACTATCTCTCCACTTTGGTACTGGTCAACTCTTTTAAGAGGAATTCCAAATAGTAGAGCTCACTTAAAAATTCCATAAGCATATCTTTATTCTAAAACAACTATTTTTGACTGCCTAGTACTTCCTATTTTAGAGGCTGTTTAAATAACCTACTCACCTGTATGATGGATCTACAGATTGTTGACATGGCTGGAGAAGATCCGAACAATAGTTGATTTAGTACAGTTTCCTTTGGGCTGGATTTTAGATTATTTTGTTGTAAGCTTTTATATTCTAATCATGATTGGCTTACACCATTTATATTCTAATCATGATTGGCTCTACACAGAAGTCATTGCTGTTACCAAATATCTAGAGAGAGACCAAGAAATACAAGTAGTGCTTTCACTTAAAATGGAACATGGAAGCATTTACCTGAACATAAAATTTTGGTTATAATCTGATAGAAACTCACCAGTGATGGGCATTTTGACTTAGCCCATTATGAAAGTATAGATCCTACTTTTCATATTTTGACTCAACTCAACTCAAATAGCCCTTGCTAAAGTTCTTCAGCGTTGGTAGAAATCATCCCTCCCAATGCAGGTAGCTTTTCAAGGCAATTTGGTTGCCATTTGGCCTAACTGCTGTATTTGTGTGCTAAGCCTCTTGTTGACATAAAAACTATTATCTAATTGTCATTATTTTTAGATTAAATGTTGGATTTTATAATAAAACTGTTCAATTAACATTTGTAGAATCATAACCTTGTATAAACCAATTTTCCCACACAAATAACTACAGATCCCCTAATGTTTTGTTTCATATTTCTGTTTTCTTTTTATAAATTGATATTCTCACTCAGCCTTTCAGCAACTTTTGATAAAGTTGATAACCACCTACCTCTTTATTAAAACATCTTCTTTTTTTGGCTCCCAGGAGATATTCTTCCGAGTTTCTTCCTGCCAGGCCAGCAGCATCCTCAGGCTCCTTTGCTGGCTCTCTTTCTTCCCAGTTCTAGGCCCGAGGGCTCTGGGAACTGCATGCTCACCCCTCTCCCCTTTTCTATCTGTATTCACCCCTTGGTGTTCCCTTGGAGATCTTATTGGAGACTCCGGCTTTACAGACCATCTCTATGCTGGTATCTCCTAATTTTGTCCCCCAGTCCTAACATTTCCCCAGTGTATATACTGTTTTTTGTCAACCCAACTGCACACTCAGTACCTTTTCTTGGACGTGTACTAGGTATCTCATACCTAACGTGTTCAAAATGAAGCCCTTGATTTGTTTGTTCACTTCTCCCTTTCACCCCAAGCTCAAGTAATGGCACCACAATTTGCCAAATACTCAGCTGAAAACCTGAGTATCAACTCCAATCCATCAGCAGGCGCTTTCAGCTGTGTCTTCATCACATCTCCAGTGTGCCATTTATCACCATGCTGTCACCTCAGTGGCTGTCACCACCTCTTGGACTATTGCTACAACTTCCAAACTAGTCTCCTTACATCAACTACTGCACTCCTGCCTGTGGTCAGTTTTTATACCTCAACCAGAGTGACTCTCAGAAAATACTAGTATAGATCAGTTTGTGACAGTTCCCTGCTCAAAACTCTTTGATGGCTTCCCATCACATTTAAAATAAAATCCAGCCTCTTTACCGTGACATTGAGAGCCCTACGTGATCTGCCTCTCTATGCCCAATTCTCTCCACAGCTACCTCTCTTCCCTCACCTCACATTCTCTCCCTCTCTCATACTTCTTTGGCCATGCAGGCTTGCTTGGTCTTCCTTGAATCTACATTGCTTATTTCTACTTCAAGACCCTTAACTCTGGCTAATCCTTCTGTTTGGAATTTTCTTCACCGGGATCTCCCCTTAGCACTAACTCCTCACAGCATTCAGTTTGCTGCTCATATTTCCCCTCCTTTAGTGGGACCTTCTCTGACCACCCAGTTCGAAAGGCATCACTCTCAGTCATCTCTCTTCTCATTTGGCTGTACTTACCCCTATCTGAGTGAATGAATAGACTCTGGTTGGAAACACTTATATAAAAAGCAATTTGCTTGTTTGACTACAAGCCTTTAGAAGAGCTTTACCTTTTATATTGCTATTTCTAATTACTATATGTAGTGTGCCCCTCATTCCTTTGTAATCAAAACTTCAGAAATTTCCCCTAGCTTAATTAACCTCAAAAAAAGTTTTAGTGTGCCCCTCATTCCTTTGTAATCAAAACTTCAGAAATTTCCTCTAGCTTAATTAACCTCAATTTTTTTTTAATTTTTCAGTGCAGTCAGAGATTTTAAGTACAGAATATAAGCTGCCTTTGTGCTAATAATTTCATAGCATTTATCAAATATTATAATTGCTTGTTTACTTGTCATCCTTAAGCTTTCCATCTTATCTGTATGTCTTATTCATCATCAACTACTGAGAGGCTGGTGGAATACCTGGCACATCTTAGGTGATCAGTAGATATTAACTGAATGAATGAGTGAGTGAATGTATGAATGAATTTTCTTATACATGACAGACAATAACATTTTGAATCAACCATTAAAGATTATGTCAGACATTGTGACATTAAACTACAATAGGGCCAAACTATTTTCTTTGAGAATGCCACTCGAAGGACAGTAAGAAAAATGCCTATTTTTATTTTTTTTAACTGAGGTGTAATTGACAGCATTATATTAGTTTCAGGTATACATGATGATTTGATATTTGTATATATTGCTAAGTGATCACCACAGTCTAGTTTGTTGAGAAATATCAATGAATTGCAATTTCTCAGAAAGCTATTTGATTACTATCTTCAAGCATATGCAAGATGTGGTGGGTAGGGAGAGCATATTGACCGATTTTCTAAATCCAGAGGGCTAGTCATTGTTGAAAGGATGACTCTTCCTGTTGACCCACTATGATAGAGCTATCGTTTGAGTTACATATGACTCAGAAATGTTACCCCAAACCAAACCAACAAGCAAACGATTATTGGGGGAGGGGGGGCACTATAAGAGTTGAAACACAACCATTATGATCATCAGAAAGAGTGAGGGAAGAAGACGAATAAAACAGATTCTGCCAATAGGACATGACTCAGGAGCACAGTTATCGTCAGGAGCCCAAGAATAGAGTCCATTTCTGAGATTAATTCTGGAATTATGGAGAGCAGGTTGAAATTAATGCTAAAATGCCTAGTGTCTAGCAAAGTTCACCACGTATTAAAATCACGGAGCGGGGGGGGCAATTTTAAAAAGTGGACTTTATCCCTGGAAAACTGATTTAATTGGCATGTGTTGGTGCCTGAACCTTGGGAGTTTTTCTTTTGTTTTGTTTTGAAAACTTTAGATAGTAATGCTCTAGCATTGAAGTCAACTCCTCTACCTGGCCTTGATTTACCAGCTAGCCCTAGCATTCCTAGCCTGTCAGCTACTAAACAGTCTTAATGAAAAAAATAAAAGCTTTATTAAGGATACTGGTTCAGATCAGAAACACTTCCCAGGCACTGTGTTAGTCAGTAGGGACCCGGCCACTATCTTTGAGGGGTTCATAATGAGGACTGAGGCAGTAAATTACAGACAGAACCTGAACCCAGTTTTCCCTGTGAACTTTCACACCTGTGCTTTATGCTCCACCATGCAGCTTTATGTCAGTCATGGTGATAAATCTGTTACACACGGCTACTTATTCAGTGGTCATTTCATGGGTTTGCTAAGCTGAAGCCCCAAAGCCCTGCAGCATACTAGGTTCATGTGGTTGGAGAAAATGGGCCAGGTATTCTCTGTTGCTCTCTCAAGAACCCTTATTCTATATTCAAATACACATCTGTAGGATTAAATAAAACCTTTCATATATAGCCATTCATCCAGTATATAATTACTCCTAATTGTTGGAGCTGAAATTCACAAAATCGGAGATTTTTTTGTATACAGTACAGAAAAAGTAAGCATGTTAAACAAGTAAGTCTGTTTCAATAAGTAGCAAAGTTTTTTAAAATAATTTTATTGAGATATAATTGACATACAATAAACTGCACATATTTAAAGTGTACAATTTGACAAGTTTGACATCCTATATAATAAAAGGCTAATATGCAAATCGACCAGTGGAATGATAGTCACCATGACACGCATTGACCACCAGGGGGCAGACACTCAACACAGAAGCTGCCTCCTGGTGGTCAGTGCGCTCCCACAGTGGGAGGGCCACTCAGCCAGAAGCCCTGAGCCAGGCTCATGGCTGGCGAGTGCAGCAGCGGTGGTGGGAGCCTCTCCTGCCTCCATAGCAGCGCTAAGGATATCTGACTGTATATCCCCCGAGGGCTCCCGGACTGTGAGAGGGCGCAGGCCAGGCTGAGGGACGCCCCCCACCCCGAGTGCACAAATTTCTTGCACTGGGCCTCTAGTATTTAATAAAATCACAAAGCATCACCATGACAGAGAGAGTGCACATACCTACCAACTCCAAAAGTTTTTCTATCATCCTCCCTCTCAGTTTCTCCAGTTCTCCCTGCACACACAGCAACCACTGATCTGCTTTCTGTCACGTTGGATTAGTATTCATTTTCTAGTAATTTCTGTAAATGGAGTCATACAACATGTATTCTTCTGTTTGGCTTTCTTAGTCAGCATGAATAATTCAATATATACCCATGTTGTTGAATATATCAGTAATTCATTTTTTATTGCTGAAAAATATTCATTTGAGTGGCTGTGCCATTGTTTGTTTGTCTCTTCACCTATGGATGGATATGTATGTTGTTTTTTGTTCTGGCTATCTACACTAACAAAAGAGAAAGATGCAAATTGACCGTACCTTCACAACGCCCACCAGCCAATCAGGAGTGTGTATGCAAATTAACCCAACAAATATGGCGGGTTAATTCACATACGCAGGCGCCAAGTGGCTGGGGACAGGGCAGGACACTTGTGTCATCGCCACAGGCGTTCTACACCATCCCAGCCGCAGCAGGCCTCTGTGCAACATGGGAAGGCAGAAAGGTGGCTCCGGGCTGGAGTGAAGGCTGTGCCGGCAGCCAGGGGAAGGAAGGCCCATTTTTGCACAAATTTTCATGCATCGGGCCTCTAGTTAATTATAAAGCTCCTATAAACAATCATGTGAAAATCTTTGTATGATTTTATTTTTCTTGGGCGAACACCTAGGAATGAAGTGGTTGAAACATCTGAAAAGTGTATATTTACCTTTTTATTAAAAGATTAAACTGTTTTCCAAAATGGTTGTACCATTTTACATTCCCATCAGTAGTTATGAGAGCTTCAGATGTTCCCCATCTTCATCACTTGATACGATTAGTCTTTTTAACTTCAGACTTTCTGATAGTTGTGTGGTAGTGTCTCAATGTGATTTTAAGTAGTATTTCAGTAATGACAAATGATATTGAAAATCTTTTCATATGCTTATTTCTATGTGTTTATCTCTTTGGAGAAGTGTCTGTTCAATCTTTGGCTCATTTTTAAAGTGTTTTTCTTATTATTGAATTTTGGTAGTTTTAAAAAATATTCTCGATATAAGTCCTTTATCTGATATGTAGTCATATGAAATTCTGTCTCCCAGTGTGTGGCTTCTGTTTTCATTCTCTTAACAGATCAGAAGTTTTAATTTTAATGAAGTCCATTTTACCAATATTTTACTTTTATGAATTTTGCCTTTGATGTCATATCTAAGACATCTTAAAGATTTAAAAAGCTAAAGAAATAAAAAAGATTCCCCCCCCCCTTTTCTTCTAAATCATTTATGATTTTACATTTACATTTCAGTTAACTTTTATATGTGGTGTGATATATGGATCAAAGTTCATTTTCTTGTGTATGGATATCCAATTGTGCCAGAATCATTTGTTGGAAAGACTGTCCTGTCACTACTAAACAGCCTTTGCACATCTGTCAAAAATCAATTGACCAAATATTTGTGGGCCTTTTTCTGAATTCTCTTTTATTCTATTGATCAATTTGTCTATCTTTATATCAAGTCTACATTGTCTTGATGACTATAACATAATTTCAAAAACAGAGTATTAAGTTCTCTAACTTTATTTTTATTTTTTTAACATTATTTGTGTCTATAATAGGCCCTTTGCATTACCATCTGAATTTTAGAATCTACTTATAAATTCTTTAAAAATTCTGCTGGGATTCTGATTAGGATCAATTGAATTTATACATCAATTTGGGAAGAATTAATGTCTTAATTCATATTGAGTTTTCTGATCCATGAACATGGCATTTCTCCATTTATTTAGGTCTTTTAATATTTTTCTCAGAAATGCCCTATAGATTTCAAAGTACACATCTCTCAATTTTTTCTGTCAAATTGATCCCTGTGAATTTCATATTTCTTGGAAGTGGTAGCTTTTGTTTAAATTACAATTGTTCAGGTTACTATAGACAAATATAGTTGATTTAGTATATTGAGCTTGCATCCTGCAACTGCATAAAATTCATTGATTAATACTTTAATGTTTTGGTAGATGCCATAGGATTTTCTATATCCTATGTCATTTGTGAATAAAGACAGTTTTACTCCTTTGTTTTCAATGTGAGTACTTTTTTTTTTTAATTGCACTGTTTAGAATCTCCTATACGAGGTTTATAGTGGTGATAGCTTACATTGTTACCTTGCTTCTGATCTTAGGGGAAAGGCATTCAATCTTTCACCATTAAGAATAATACTGCCCTAACTGGTTTGGCTCAGTGGATAGAGCGTCGGCCTGCGGACTGAAAGGTCCCAGGTTTGATTCTGGTCAAGGGCATGTACCTTGGTTGCGGGCACATCCCCAGTAGGAGGTGTGCAGGAGGCAGCTGATCGATGTTTCTCTCTTATCGATGTTTCTAACTCTCTATCCTTCTCCCTTCCTCTCTGTAAAAAATCAATAAAATATATTTTAAAAAAAAGAATAATACTAACTATAGATTTTTGTAGCTGCCCTTTATCACATTGAGAAAAATTCCTTTTGTTCCTAGTTTGCTGAGAGTTTTTATTGAAAATGGATGTTGGATTTTGCCAAATGATTTTTAGGCATCTATTAAGATGATCATATGGGTATTTTTTAATAAATCAGTTAATATGGTGAATTACAGTGTGATTGATTCTTGAATACCAACCTTGCTTTCCTAGGATAAATCCCACTTGTTTAGGAAGCAGTATACTTTGTATATTTCATTGGATCTGATTTGCTAAAAATTTGTTAAGAATTTTTGCATCTACTAGTATGTTCATGAGTGATAATGGTCTGTGATTTATTTTTACTTCTTAATAGTCAGACTTACGTACCTTGATATAGGGTTGGGGGGACAAGAAGAGATAAACCAAAGAACCTATGTACTTATATGCATAGCCCATGGACACAGGCAATAAGTGAAGACTTTGGGGGGGATAGGCCTTGGGAGGAGGGGGTAAAGAGGGGGAAATTGGGAGATATCTGTAATACTATCAACAATAAAAATTTTTTAAAAGATGGAATTCAGGTTATCTCTTTTTTTTTCCTTGAATGAACTTTGCATCTTTCAAAGAGTTCATTTCATCTAAGTTGTGAAATGTATCCTTATAGGCTTGTTGACCATTTGTACACCATAAGCATCTATAGATGCAAGCGATGGACCTTTTTTAATTAAAGTCAAAATATCATGGCAATTAACTGGTTAAAAATATTTCTTTATGCTTTTAATATCTGTAGCATCTGTAGTGATGTCACCTTTCTTATTCCTGATATTGATAATTTTGTCTTCTTTTCAAGATCAGTCTGCCTAGAGGTTATAAGTTTTATTGTTCTTCTGAAAGAACCAATTTTTAGTTTTACTTATTTTTTTCTATTGATTTTCTTTTTTTTTCTCTTTTATTGATTTATACTCTTATCTGTATTTTTTTTTTTCTTTTCTTGAATTTCAGTTTTATTTGCTCTTCTTTTTCTGGTTTCCTAAGGTGGAAAGCTGAGGTTATTATTTTGAAAACATGCTTTTTTCCAATATAGGCAGTTTAGTGCTATAAATTTGCTTTGAAGTACTGTATTTCACAAAATACTATATGTTGCATTTTCATCTTTACTTGGTTCCAAACATTTTTAATTTTTCTTTGAATTTCTTATTTGACTCGTAGCTATTAAGCAGTATGACACTTTGTTCCTAAATATGTAGAAAATTTTCACATATCTTTCTGTAATTGGTTTCTCATTTAATTCCACTGAGATCAGACACAAACTTGAATTCTTTTAAAGTTATTGAGATTTGTTTTCTGGCAAACTAACTGCCTAGTCTTCCATTCTCCCAGAGGTATCTCCTCAGTCATAGAGAGAACACTGGGCTTCACCTAGGTTCCTCCGCCCCACCGTGCAGCCTGAACACTCTCTCCAGGGGGCAAGCTGGGGCAATCAAAGGGCTCCCTCTTTTGTTTCTCACCACAGGGATACCACTGACCCTCACTGCATGATGTCTGCTGTCATCTATTTTGTTTGTTTGTTTTTATGTTATTTCCAATAGGAGGGCAAATCCAGTCCTTGTCCCCAAGTAGATGTCTCTCAATTGTGGTTTTTAACACATAATTTAACACATTGTAAACCAGTTTGACTTGTCTAACATTAACCTTATAATCTTATTTATGCTATTTAATTTATAGATTTCATTGTCACTCAAAACAAATTTTCTTAACATTAACTATGAATAGAGTAATCTATGAGAGTACTATGCAAACCTACTTTGTTTTGGTATCTCTCTCTCAGACTGGCATCTATATATGCCATCTCTCTTTCTCCCAGACTCCTGAGAATTGGAACAGGATTTTCACTCACTACTTTTTGCCCAACAAAAGAGAAGGCTTTTGGTATCATTAAGGCCAAAGATTGGCCTTAGCAGTCTATGGTTGCTAGAAAGCAGCTTTCTGCCAAAACCGGTTTGGCTCAGTGGATAGAGCGTCGGCCTGCGGACTGAAGGGTCCCGGGTTCGATTCCGGTCAAGGGCATGTACCTTGGTTGCGGGCACATCCCCAGTGGGAGGTGTGCAGGAGGCAGCTGATCGATGTTTCTCTCTCATCGATGTTTCTAGCTCTCTATCCCTCTCCCTTCCTCTCTGTAAAATATCAATAAAATATATTTAAAAAGAAAGCAGCTTTCTTTGGTCATCTTCTGCTGCCCTTCGGGCTAAGATAAAGCTGGCAATCTTCATTGAAATAGAGCCCTGTTAACAGCAGTTATGTCTTTTCTCTCCATTTTCTCTTTCTCTACATGTGAAACACATTTCCCATTTTTTAGTTTCTTCTGCTATTAGACATTCAAAAATCTCCTGGAATAGGAGACTTATAGGTGATGAGGCTGCATTGCCCTAGTTTGCCCTTTCTCATTCTTTTCTCACACATGTGGAGCATGAAAAATAAGCCATGAATACAATATGTATGCTCCATACTCTTCTCATAAAACAGAAACCTGTATCTATATGTATAAAATCCTAAGCGACCATTCGACTGTTCGTCGGTTCAACCGGTAGCTATGACACGCACTGACCACCAGGGGGCAGACACTCAACACACAGGCATGGAAACATGGAACAGACTGATGAATTTCAAGGGGGAGGGGGTAAGGGGGAGGGCGAGAAGAGATTAACCAAAGATATGCATACTAGAGGCCCGGTGCACAGATTCATGTACCAGTGGGGTCCCTTGGCAGGCCTGCACCCTCTTGCAATCCAGGACCCTTCAGGGGATGTCAGACTGCCGGTTTCAGCCCAATCCCCTAGGGTAGGTCAAGGGACCCCACTGGTGCACCAATCCATGCATGGGGCCTCTAGTGGATACATAATAGCAGTGGTCAACATCCAAAATTCCTAATTTGTCCAGCTGGCGTGGCTCAGTGGTAGAGCGTCGATCTGTGAACCAGGAAGTCACAGATTGATTCCTGGTCAGGGCACATGCCCAGGTTGTGGGTTTGATCCCCAGTGTGGGGCGAGCAGGAGGCAGCCAATCAATGATACTCTCTCATCATTGATGTTTCTCTCCCTCTCCTTTCCTCTCTGAAATCAATAAAAATATAAACAAACAAACAAAATTCATAATTTGTAATTGACCCTGGAAGTCATGTTTCTTTAAAAACTAAAGTTCTGTGGATTTCATTTATCCATTTACACAAAATACTTATATTATTTTGTGTTTTTCTTGCTCTCTCCTTTACATTCTTAGTCTACTCTTATGAATGGGTGAATTCCATTCTTGTGTTTTACTCCCTTTCAACTTTAATCACTAACACTGAGATGTTTCTTGTGTCTTATTCACCCTTATTTTCTCACAAGAATTGTACCAGAAAAGTTAACCTCTTCCCACTTTTCCTTATATATTCCTTTTTGTCATTCTCTTCCTTTTTTTGTCACTGGCAGCTTTGCTAACCATCATAACCTCCCCATTTTAAATTTAGTCCTATAGCATCCCTGATAATTCATTCCAAGTGATTATAAATTAAAAATTCATGTGAAATTTCTTTATTTAGTAAAGAGGATTTTTTAATTCATAAGACTCATCAACTTACACAAATATGAGGCTATCACAGTCATCCTTGATAGCTTCAGCTATGATAAATTTAGAGCACTCTATATTGACTATGAAAGTGGTGAAAATGAAGTCATTGGCTGTGTGCATAGAACTCTATGACAGCTGCAGAATTATATTGAACCCATCACTAGATCACCATATTTTATCAGCTCCATTGTCTTTCATTGTTTTAATGTGAAATTAGTATTTTTACCTCTACATATCCCTAATTCAACACATTCTCGCAAAGTGGTCCATCAGTGGTCACACAGATAGATGACTGAATTCAGTAGATATTTTGTTACTTCTCCGTAGAAGTAGCATATTATGTATTTCAGAGCATACAATGATGAGCATAATCTAACTTTTCCTTTAAGGAATTTAATTCAATATCATAGCAAATAAAGTTTGTACATACATAACACTGAACACCAGCTGTATTATCCTCTTTAATCCATATATTAGTCCTATGAGGTGGATACTAATATTTCATCCCCATCCCATGTGAGAAAGTTGAGGCATAGCTAAGTTAAGTGCTCAGGCTAAGATCACACAGCTGGGAGAGTTTTAAGTAAAAGAGTGGCATAATCAGGACCTAATTATAGGATGGCTATTCTGGTAGCAGTGCTTAGAGTGGACAGAAACAAACAGTTGGGGATAGGAACACCATTGCTAATACAGTCATCCATTAAAATAATCCATTAATTCCCTAGTGATGACGGCAGTGAAATGGAAGGAGACTATCTAGATCTACAAAGATGATAAAGACAGGATTTACAGAATTTGGCAAGCAACTCAGTGTCATTGTTCTGGAGGGTATAGAACAAAGATAACTTTGAGGTTTTGATATTGATGATGGGGAGAAAATGATGTTATTAAAGAATTGAAAGTTAAAAAAAAATCTAGGTTAGTGATAACTTTAGATGCAATATTTAAAGATGTCCAAAGGCTACTGGGTTGTGAGGTAGGAATCCAAGTGATGGATCAGAGATAGGTTGATTTAGGGCTTGTCCTCAGGAGAAATAAGTGGAGCAAGTTTTCACAGAAGGGGAGAGTAGAGAATGCCTATTTTTATGGGCAGGGAGAGAAAGAAGACAACCGCTCTATGACCAGCTATAATGAAGTTTAAAGAATCGATTAACAATAAGTATTACTCTTACAATGAATAAAATGATTTCTAAACTTACTGACTCCCAACTTTCATCTCCCACATTTAAACATTTATAAAGTAACTAGAGGCCCGATGCACAAAATTTGTGCAAGGGGCTCAACCCTCGCAGCCCCAGCTGCCTCACAGCCCCGTGGCCCCACTCCCTGCCCACTGGTCGTTCTGGAAGGTCGTTCCAGAAAGTCATTCCGCCATTCAGTCTAATTAGCATATTACCTCTTTATTATATAGGATTTTAGTCTAGTTGCCTTGAGTCTGATTATTTGGAATATTGATAGATAACCTAACATCAGTGTCCATCCTGAATTAGATGGGTTTATAAAGTTGTACCCAAATGTAGGAACCTAGGACTTTTAGCAATCACACTTGAAAGAAACCTTGGGAGTTGCATTTGTCAAGCAGCTTTGAAAACCATTCATGCATACCCCACGTCCAGAGCTCCATCAGCAGCCCAAATGTAAAGAAGGGAAAGGTCATTCTTCTTCCTGCGGCGTGATGGTTTGTTGACATATTTTGACACACCAGTACAATGCTGAGAGGATCTGACCTTCCTGCAACACGGAGGGACTCAGGTTTGGGCAGGTTACCTGACACTCATTGCATTTGCTCTCTTTGCCTTTCTCCTCCTTCACAGATAAACACACTCGAACATGAAACACTGCCTTCAGTACAGAAATATTTAAATTTTTAAGTGGACATAAATGATTGCTGAAAACCCTACTTGGAACTATTAAGGCTTCTAATTAAAGAAATTCAATTCATTTTTCAAAGTAATAAATACGAATGGTGATTGTTAATGTTTGAAAGATAAAAACTAAACAAACGAGGAGGTCTCTGTTGTTTTCCAGTCTTTAGCTTTGTGATGGAAAGCAATTTTTGGAGTTCAGATGTTTGAAGGTTGCCTCTAAAGTTAGTATACATGAAGGTAAATCTTTGATAGCTTTTGAAATAGTTGCCTCCAAGGTATATCAGGTGTTAAAAGGTTGAAGAGTAAGGTAGAGGCCAGAGAGCTGTAAAGAGAATTTTCTGTCATGTATAAATATATTCTGTTAGGTTTACATACTGTGAAGTGGAGCTTTAACTAGTTGCCCGTATTATTTCTTAATGCAATACCATGGTGATGTGGGCATGGAAAGACAAATGTTTACCATTAATGAGTTTCTAAAATATAAAAGTAATAAGCCAAATATTTATTCATCAGGAGCAGCTCTTCAGAAAGATGTTCTTGCTGTCTCCACAACTAGTAAATATAAAATAAATGTAATAATATTTTCCAGGCACCTAGACTGCACTTTGCAAAATGTAAAAACATTTATGTATTTGTCATAATATTGGAAAAAGGAATATTCAAGTATTTCAGTCATATTGTTTCCAAATGTGATAACTGGCGGCTAAATTAAGATACTTTTCTCCAAGATAAGTATTTTAGTGGTATACCTAAAATTAGGGCTGAAATTTTGAAGTACTTAATCTTTTCATTATTCACCTATTTTCCATACTCTCTGAACTTTCCAGTAGAATCTGGATATCATACACTTCTGTTTGAATTGTTTCTCTTTCTGTATCCTCCACCTTTTCAAATGTCTTGTCCCTGGAAACCAAGCCTCAGCACAGGCAACGCCCTTTCAGCTCCTGTCCAGGTTACCACAAGGCCACACTCCAGTTTCCTGGCGTTCCTCATTCCATCAGGCCCCCAGGATTATGTGCTGAGAACTGGCAGGCCTGATCCTGCTCTGCCTGCCTGAGGCCTGGTCACACACATTCTACTGTGCCACAGCGTGGCCACCCCACAGGCCTCACCATTCAGGGTTGATGTAATTTTTAATTGACACCTGTATCTGACAATACAGATGTGCTTCTCAATGTCGTCTTTATCTACATAGGAACCTTTGCAAACCTCTCTTCACTTACTTTAACATGGATTAGTTTTACTTAACAATAACAGGTTTTCCTGCTGAAACGCAAGTGGCCAAATTCTTTTCTCTTTTCTCATTCTCCAGGTAATTTTGTAACCCCCACGCACAGCACCCAGGCAAGCAGGTGCATGCATGGGCACACACACGCGCACATGCACACACACACACAATTGTCACTAATTGCTTAAAACCACAGCAAGTCTGTTTGAAATGACAGGAAAAAGGTTAAAGTTCTGACGATGTTTTTATTGGGTTTACCAGTGACTTAATGTCTCCACACTTTTTTCCTCTAAATTCCCCCAGTTGTTTCTAGTATTATGGCATTTTATACACATCTTTTCCTCAGAAAGTACACACAAAGTTCTATTCTTCTGCTAAGTTCCTGGCCTTTTTTTATAAATTCTTGGTAAACATTTCTTTCATTGTGGTGAGTAAAAGCATATATTCTATCAATTATTTTAAAAGGCAATAATTTATTATAGTTGATCATAAATGTCAGGAAGCAAAGACCCAGCTGAAGCATTTTGTCACTTATCATGCTGTTTTTCTTCTAATTAGTTCATTTACATTTCACAAATTAAGGGTAAAATTCAGACAGAAGATAATATCATAGGTTTAACTGACCTATATTTGTATCTGCCAAATTTAAGTTAATTAGAAATGTAGATGCTGTTTGTTTTATCTGTCAGAAAAGCTCATCTTTTTTTCTTAAAAAAAAAAAGTAGACACACTTTTTCCCCCTCAGCATTTATCATCTAAATAATAGTCTTGCCAAGATGGCAGCCTCATAATAAACTCTTTTCAGTGGAGTGATGGGTAATGAAGCTTGCTTGTGAAGGCAGCGAAAAATGTTGTCTGGCCAAATGCATGAATATGATGGCTAGAGAATCAGTGGACTTTCTCAGTCATCAATCTTTTTAGTAGCCTCTTATACATCTGAATATTTTGATAGATGATCTAATAATTGAGTTATCTATCTTTCTAACTATCGGAGTTGCATAAAAATTATTCTCACATGCTACTGAATATTAAATATATTAGGCACCCAGTAAATTTTTCATAAAAGGGCCAAAAGGTGAAAGATTTTTGTTATTCTATAAATACCTCTTAATATATTGAGTGTTGTGCCCTCTGAAATATTCAGCTTTTCATTCCTCTGTGAGAAGCAGATATATACTTTAAAGGGATGACATACCCATTTTAAGTAGGACATATAACAGTTACTATAGCATGTGAGAAGTAAACCCTGGTGAACATACAGGTGCGACTCGAGGTTGTAAATGGAACGTCCTTGCTGGTCTAACACCAGCGGCACACTGAATGTGGTACAGATTTTCATGCAAGCCGCACAAAAGATGTGGATACGAAGAGAGATCTTGGTAATTTTGATGTACCCATCACTTTGAAAGGAAGGTGATCCTACCAAAAGGGGAAATTTGCATATCAGCTGCCAGCCTAGCATTTCACCTGGTGACACAATACTATCCAAGTATTCTCTTAATGCATAAGTAGTTCCTTCCTCCTGTACGGCTTCATATTGTGTTTTGTTGTTTTTGTTATATACCGCTCTGACTATTAAAAGCTTATCAATAGCCCGGCCAGCCAGCATGGTTCAGTGGTTGAGCAACCTATGAACCAGGGGATCACGATTCAGTTCTTGTCAGGGCACATGCCTTGGTTGTGGGCTCGATCCCCAGTGTGAGGCGTGTAGGAGGCAGCCGATCAATGAATCTCTCTCATTATTGATGTATCTATGTCTCTCTCTTTCTCTCCCTTCCTCTCTGAAATTAATAAATATATATATATTTTAAAAAGCAGCTATTGACAACAAGTGCTCCTCACTGGGATTGAAAAGCAGCAGGGAAAATTGACAGGAAACAGATGGGTTACATAGTAGGCTTCCCCCCCCTCCACCCCCGTACTTCTTCAAAGTGACCTTGCAATGATGACTTCCCAGGAACCGACATTAAAGTAGCTCTGCCCTGGAAGATTAGGCATTTGTTTGCGGGTCTGAAGAGTTACCAGTCCTGTGCATCATGAAAGGCACTCAAATGAGCAGGGCCTTGTAAATTGAATTTCTATTAGCCAGTTCCATGATGGCTCTTTATCAGTTGCATGGGAAGAAGTGCTATCAGTAGCCCCAGCTATAAATATCTTAGTCTTTTCAATGCTACACTTATTTTTGGTCTCTCTCATCCAAAATAGTGATGAAGGCTAAAAACACCATACTTAATTGTGTGTGTAAGGTTTTAAAGAAACCTTAAGATATGGACAACAACTATTTTTACATCCCTTTCAAATTGAAGTGTTTGGAATGAAAATCAAATATGGAAACAAATAGTAGTAGAAACAAATATGGTAAAAATGTCTTAAACCTTACTCGACTTACAGTTCCTAACATTGATTGCAGCTCACACTTTTGCTGTTTGTAAAAATGTGGAATGATAGACTTTCTTTCTCTGTATTTTTTCGATAGAAAAATAATAATTGAGAAGGGTAACACCAATTGTGGAACTCCTTTTATGGGCTACGTCTGGGAAACTGTTACTCTCTGGTAGTCTGGCCTTTTTGTGGTTTCAAGAATATTGCTCCTATAATTTGAAGTTGGAAAAAAACCTGATATTATATTGAAACAACTATAGTTGGGATTTTTAAACTTTTAGATATCTATTTAAAATTACACATTTAAAACAGTTTGAAATAACCATATTGGAGAAGTTTTAGGGAAGGGAAGCGTCTTTTCTTAATCCAAGTAGGAAACATCTGTGTTCTTTCTAGTCTGTCTTTTGCTTAGCATGGCCTCATCCATCACTGGGCTTTGATATGAACACCCAGAAGTCATGTCCTTTTGTTTTAAATGATAAATATGCCTTTGTCGTGAATACCCACAGACAACCCAGCATTTACATCTGAATTGTCAAAGTGTAGCTGCCCAACTCCTGTGATGAGTGACATTATTAGTGAAATAAAGAAGTTTTTAATTTGTCTTGAGTAGGCCTTAGATGGTGACACTATGAGACTATGTGGGTTGTGATGCTAGAAAAAGTTGTCCTACCCCACTATTTTTCTAAGATTTGTCATTTATCAACAAGAGGCAATCTGTCGCAGGAGGTTCTCCTATAAACATTTTTACTTTAATGCAGTTAATCCGTCTCTTTAGGTTTTATTATACAGGTTTGATTGCCAGTCATTCTTATCAAAACTAATACTATTTGAAGTCACAGGCTTCTGATGGTCAAACAGCTAGTATAAAGATTTGTTCAGTCTTGCTATTATTACCAAAGACAGTGTTTTTATAAACTTTAGCATTATTTCAAGGTCTGTGTCAATTACCTTTTCTAAATAAGTTTCTTTGATAACTTTGTCCTCACAAACTCACATCTTCTTAAATGTATTTATATATGTGCATTTTATTTTTTAAATTTATTTATTGATTTTAGAGAGTGAGAAAGGGAGCAGGGGAGAGAGAGAGAGAAAGACATCAATTTTGTCTTTTACTTATTTATGCATTCATTGGTTAATTCTTGTATGTGCCCTGACCGGGGATTGAACCCTCAACCTTGGTGTATGGGGAAGGCACTCTAACCAACTGAGCCACCCGGCCAGAGCCTTATATGTGCATTTTATATAAATACTCGTGATGTCTACCTGTACGATTTTGTGTTAATCATCAAAACTCTTGGAGCTGTCAAGTTCAACTGTTGTATTTGACTCTTCTACTAAGAAATGAGGACCATTAAAATTAAAAATATTGTGAAGTCTTGATTTCCTGTTGTCTGCAATGTAAAAGATTTCAACTTACAAATATTTGCCTTATTAATTTCTACATTATTAATAGGCATATATTTGATATTTTTAAAGTTTCATCTTGTGATAAATATTTCAAATGTTTCATGTTGGTAATAAGTAGCATATTCTAATTTACGTATGAAAAACATTCTGTGATAATTAGTAAGTTCAACAGAAATTTAATTACCTTTTACATGCTTTGTTTTCATAATTTCAACACAACTGTTTTAAAAGTAGGAGGAAAAAAAGAAGTTCTCATTTTTTTTCTTTTTCAACTGAAGTGATTGGTTGAATTACCCAAAACAACTTTTAACTTAGAATGTTGGGATTTATAGGAGAGTTAAGTTATATATTATACTTTGATTCAGTATCTACCCATAAAATTCATATTAAAATGGTTTCATCATTTTTACAGTCCCACTTAAATTATGTTTTATTTGGGGTCATATTCCTCACCCCATGAATGTATTAATCTTGGATTCTCTTTGTTTTGATTGCATCAAAACTGAAGTTTAGCAGTTATTTTTTTGAAAAATATTTCTTGATTGCCAAAAGAAATAGTTTTAAAGCAAAAAAAAAAAAAAAGTACTAGATTAGAAGTTAACCCTTAATATCCAGGGATTTCCTTTCTTTTTCTGCTTTTTTATTTCTTAGTATTTCCTAAGTCACCTGTTTCATGGAAAATGAAGTCTTATTCGTGTTTGTTTCCCAACAGAAAACAATTGTTTAGCAACTGTAAAGCCCAACCCCTTACTTTGAGATTTTTGTACTGTAATATAAGTGTCTGAGTTTTTGAGACCCTAAGGCTTTCACCCAACGTGAACACAATGATGCCAGTGAGCTTCTGTCCAGAGTTAATCAGCTGCAGAATTTGTAAACTGCACATGTGTCAAAGTTGAAAATGTTAGCACTCTAATAGAAGCTTGAAAAGGTTAGATCTGATAAAAGCCGTCAGCAGTTAAAGAAAGTGATTTATGGGAATGTAATGACACAAAATGCCTCATTTATCACTCATATATAGATAGGTTAAGGTTCCTGTGTCATACTTTTAAAAACTTGACCACTTCGAATTGTCAAAATAGGTACTTAATTGCCCTTCATACTTTTCATTTTGAATTTATTTCATTTGAGTTCGGTAATTTTATCTACGATCACTTTACTGTCATTCACTTCATATGGTTCCATTTAAAGTCATTCATATTTTGGATTTTCAAAAACTGTACATCACTGATCTTTTTGAACTTTTATTAGCTAAAGCTGTTGCAGGGAAAGAGCAGGCCACTCTTATATATGTTAATTTACATTTTTATTTAACACGAACACCATGGAGCTATGTTAAAGTTTAATCTAACACTTGTAATTTTCATCAGTATTTTATAATCCTCTAAATTATCTATACATCTCTCCTTAAAGAGTGAAACATGAGATTTTAAAAGACAGGGCCATCAACTGGTTTACTGTCCTAGTAACTAAACTTAATATTTAAGCTTCGCACACATTAAATTTAATGAAAACCTGCCTGTTTGGTTCAATGATCCTTTTTTTAAAAGGATAAAACAAAAGTTAAGAGGTATGCCAGCTTGTATTTCTGTCCCAAATTAACTATAAAACAATTATTTCTTTATACATTATAAGAAAAATATTCATGAACTTGGAATTGCTAAACATCTATTTGCTTATTTGATGTCATTTACTTTATACATTAATGTATTAACACTATTAAAATAAAAACTAGTTTACAGACTGCCAATATATCAAAGTAATGTTATAAAACACAAATTTTATGAATGATGATAACAGTTTTAGATACTTTAGTATAAAGGTTAGAATTGTTTAAAGGCTTCTTGGAAGTTATTTAGATCATTAAATAGGCAGAAATGTCTCAGGGTTTTCCCCTTTGCCCCTCTATGGCTAAAAAATAAATTTGAACATTTTGACAGGTTTAGTTTGCAGCCAGGTATTGCCCTTTCTTCAACAGGGACCCCAGGTTCAATTTAAAAGAAGTCAGAGCAGTTTCTTCAACAAGGCAAAGCATGCAAATAAAAGGGAACGGGAGGAGCTGTCCTAGGAAAGAGAAACTTAAGAGACATCATAACCAAATGCATTTGACCTTGTTGAACCCTTGATTCCATTAAATAGTCTAGAAAAAATAAATTTTTGAGGCAGTCATCGAAAGTTGCATATGTATTGCTGTGAATTCTTAACACCAAGAAATCACTGTCACTTTTGTAAGGCATGACAGGGCCATCTTGGTTATTTAAGAAAACGTCCTTTTTTTAAAGGGATACATTTGCAAATATGTAGACATGCAGTTACTTGGGACCTAGGATTTCTTTAAAAATGTGTCAGCAAAATAAATACTTAAGTTGAGAGAGGGAAACTTAAAAGGGGAATAAAGTTGAATGTTTTGTGGGGGAATTCTCTACTATTTATGCATTAAAATTTTTCCTAATAAAAATCTAAAAATGAGGGAGATGGTTATATCAATCATGTCTAAAGTACGGTTTTTTAGTATAAAATTATAACATCTTACATTTTCTAACATTTTCTTGCTGCCAATCTTAATTTTAAAATCATAAGGTATGTTCCAAAAATGTTTTATAAATATCCCAAGTTTATCCAAAAAAAAATCATTTAATTGACTGACAAAATTCGTTTACAATATTTTAACTCACTAGCAAACAGGTATCTTCTAATATAGAAAAGGGCTAAGAAAATGTGCATATTTTACTCAAAATATGACAGAAACCTATTAGCATACTTCTTTGTGCTCTAAAAAATATATCGTATCCTCAGTGGCAGTGTGAATCTTTTTTTGTTGTTGTTTATAAATATTGTAAATGAATAATTTTAGTATTATATTTTATGAATTTTAAAGCATTTGTCTTATATTTTAAGCTTTGTTTTTGTGTCATTGTTTACAAGAGCATTTTCTTGAGTTGCAAATATAGTTTCCCAATTTGAGAAATATTAAACTAGATTTTAGATGTATACTTATAAAGAAAAACATCTGTGTGTTTTAAGTTAAAATCTTAATTCTTCTATGATTTAAAGGTCTGTTTACTTGGCTATCTTCAGACTTGAATTCAGTATTTTTATCTGTAAACAACAACAAAAACATCTGAAGATTTCAAATTCTTAAAATATACCTTGATTTGGAGAAAATGTTTTTTTTAAAATATGAATTTATCATTTACCCTATTGGTAGTAAAGAATAGTTAACTAAATGTATTATATTTTTCTATTTTTATAGATAATTTACATATATTAAGGCAACATAAGAAGCCCCGCTTCAATTTAACCTTCCAGAGAGTAATCATCTATTTGAAGGAGTTTTGTTATTTTTTTTCAAATCCATGTTTAGAAAAATTCATATATGTGTTTATATAATCATAGGAGTCAAAATTATCTGAATCTATGAATCTTAATAGTTTACTCTTGTAACAACCATGAGGAAATGTATTAAAATGCCTTAATTACAGGGCAAAAAGAAGAGAAAGCACAGCCTTTTAGCATATGATCTTTCAATTGTTCACCAAAGGATAAAGAAAGCATTCAAGCGTGGTTTCAAGAACTGTCAGCAACAAGATAATGCAATGTACTTTATAGAACCTTAAAGACCTTTCTGGGAAGTAGCTGTGATTAGTAAAATAGACTTTTCGTTTTAAAGAAATCTTTAAAATGTTATAAAATTTAACAAAGTTAATATATTAATAAAGGTATTATCTTCTTATCCCAGATGAGAAAAAGCCATCCATGAAGTTATTCTACTTGATTCACACAGTGATGGATCTTATAAATATTTTTCTTTAGGTTTGATTTAAGAGTGAGTATTCTAAGGCATTGAAGTGTAGAATAGGTGTCAAAGGCCTTCTCTGTCTGGCTCCTGTGTACCGATTGAATCTCACCCAGAAGTTAGGAACATCTAGTAGTCTTCCCCCTGCTCACAGAAGTCCTCTTAGCCACATTAAGTTCAAAATGACCCGAAAAAATGCCTTTGCACTGTCTATCAGCATGTTCTCACACACACACACACACACACACACACACACACACACACACTCACACACTCACACACACACACACACTATTTCCTTTTCCACAACACTGTTTCTGGGGAGGGGGTGTAAGAATTTCAGAGTTACTTTAAATTTCAGACTCAGTTTTAATTTTAATACCAAAACAAAAAAAAAGCTCATTTATTTCCCACTGATTCCGGTCAAAGTCTAATTAGCAGTATGTCTGGAAGTGGCATTCAGGTTAACCTGACTGTGTGATCAGTAGCTGTTTAACCCAGCCTGTCCTTAGAGCCTCGCTTCAGGCTGCTCTGCCTGTCAGGATTTGGGTGCTCGTCTGCTCTTGCGAAGCTCGCAGGCATCGGTGTTGACCAGCTACTTCCTAGCGCCGCGTGTATTCCTTTTTAAATTGTCTTCCTTTGAGGACCCCTCATTCAAAGACAAATGAATCTCAGAAGAGTTGTGTTTGTAAGTTATTACTCTTTCATTGAGAAACTGTTTCCAAACCAGTGTCGTTATTTTTCCCCCACTAGTCAATAACCAATGTATTCAGTGTTCAATATTTAAAAAAAAATAGAAATAATTTTCAGTGTATTTAAAGACTTTATTAAAATCTATTCGAAGTGACACTATGGAACAATAGATGCATAGCACAGGGACTTGTTTCCAGTTTAGCTCCCACAGAGATGTAACCACTGAGAAGGTCTGCTCTGTGTTTCCATTAACTTGTTTAAATTATTATTCTACAAAAGATACTGCAAACTACTTTGTACTTAAATCAGTAGATTGAGTAGTACTCGAAGATTTGTTGCATTTTGACTGTAGGAAAAATAATGTCTCTGCATGGTAATGAGTATATGATTTGCATGTGCGTTGTATAATTCACAATATACATATGCATTCATCATGTTATTCTCGCAATATGATGAATTATGTCATTTTATTGCATATGTCTGCATGTATCTCATCTCTTAATTAAAGCATTAATCACTAAAATTACCAAAGATACAGAGTTTTACTGTACTTTTAAAATTTAACGTTGATCTTTGCATAGTAATACACATATTATTTCTAATTGGTAGACTATACTAAGACATTTTAAGTAAGGATTTCCATGTTAAGATTCTATCATATCAATTATTTTAAATATGCTTATCTTTGTATTTACACTTTTTAACCATTTTAAATCATTTTTATTTGAGATTAATTTTTTAAATCACTAAAATTACCAGAAACATACATATGTGCATATGTATTCATATTCTATGATCAACTTTAAAATTTAAGACTATCTATAGTCTGTCAGTACATCTGAATTTTAAAGTTCATCTTTCATCATCATGTACATTATTTCTAATTGGTAGGCAATGATAAGACATGTTAAGATTCCACGTGAAGCTGTTAGCATATCACTTTTCAATATATTACCTAATATATACTTATCACACCCTTTAACAATTGTTTAACAGTTGTTTTTTATTTGAGATTAATTATATTTGATGTTAATTTCCCAGCACCTAATATTTGTTCATTTATAAGTAATGAACACTTGATAATCAAGTGTTCAATCCTGTAGAAATCCAGACTTTCTGATCAGAACAAAAATGGTAAGGCTTTGAGGGAAATCTTTGGGGGAAATGGGACCAGGTGGTCACAGAATTTAGTTGTTAAAACTTCAGTTTTACGAAGGAGGCACATGTTGCAGCACCCCTGCTCTTTAGTCTATTTAACCTTTTTAAGAGAAAATTTTTACTCGTTTACCCCTAAACTATTCTTATATCATTCATGACTATATTTCTTCTCATCCCAAGACCTGGCTTCATGCTTCTCCGAGAAGAGAGGCCTGCCTCGCATGACTTGGTTAAGCCACTGCCATTTCTCCCTGTGTTTTCGCTTATTCTCTCCCCTAGTTAGATGAAGGTGGTTCTTTATTACATTTTTAACTTTCCTTAGTTTTCCTTCTTCCCCAGAACTGCAGCTTTCCTCGTGCTTCTTTATTCCCTCTGGTATGTTGATATTTATTCATATCGGCAACCTCTACTTCCCCACCCAAGCCACTTAATGCTGAGGAACCTGACGTTCCCCATGCTTTGTTCCAAAGCCGCTTAGGCATGTTTCTATGAAATACTTCCTTGATATGGAGTTGATTATGCTCCTGCATCCTACTCACCTGCCTAAATATTGTCATTCCTGACTGAAAGGCTAAGGAACCTTCATCCCACTAACCTGGACCGGCCACTGGTCCAGTGCCGGGATGTTGAGCTCTTCCAGAACCGGGAAAGCACTGGTCTCCCACACTGCGTGCCCTCTTTTGCTTTGTCTTTTTCTCCTGCCACCGGGTCCCTCTTCCAAGAACAAGGGCCCAAGTCCCTCTGTGTATTCCTTTTCTTTATCCCACTCCCTTCTGTTCTGTGAACTGGAAATCTGACCCAACTGGGCCACCTCAATAGAGTCCTTTGCCCTCTGGCTTCCTGTTGGGTTCAGTCAGTGGGAGGCACTGGCAGGAGATCACAGGGTAAAAAGGAAGCTCCAGCAAGGTGTTTATTTCCCTGGCTGCCTCACTTTCGGGGCCTTTCGGATTGACTGCATATGTCTACCCAGTCCGTTCTGTCAGGCGAGACTCTCCATTCAGCTAGACTCTGGGCTGTGGTTGTCTGCTCCTTTCTCTCTTCCATTCAAGCCAGCGTGGGAAGGGCTCCCTGCTGCAGATAGCCTAGGACAGTGGTCGGCAAACCGCGGCTCACGAGCCACATGCGGCTCTTTGGCCCCTTGAGTGTGGCTCTTCCACAAAATACCACGGCCTGGGCGAGTCTATTTTGAAGAAGTGGCGTTAGAAGAAGTTTAAGTTTAAAAAATTTGGCTCTCAAAAGAAATTTCAGTCGTTGTACTGTTGATATTTGGCTCTGTTGACTAATGAGTTTGCCGCCCACTGGCTTAGAAGCATTGCACATCCAAACCTCTTTAGAATCGTCAGGGGTCGTCCAATACCTGCAGAGGAAAGTCAGGCTCCTCAGCCTACAGCACATTTAAGGCCTTCCACAGTCTGACCTCGGCCTCATTAGCCTTATCCTGAGCTCTTACTCCACGTACTTCCCTAATTCCACCCAAACATACATTCTCATGCCTTTGTTCCTGCATGCTCTTATGCCAGGACCAACCTGCCCTTCCGAACTATTCAAATGAGGCAATTCATGAAGCCAACTCAGTATTACATTTGAGTTTAAAGTTAAATTAAGAGCATTTGGAAAATATTGCAATAGTCTGTTGCCAGAGCATGCCACCAACATGTGAAGGTGAGTGAGCTAGACCAGGAGGTCTCACACTGTGTACCATTGTGTTCCTATCCTTAGAATATTACCTCGAGAATGTGAAGCTTCTGTGGACGAGTGTCTTCTGATAACTCCCTTTCCTCTAGGTGCCTCTCATGACCCATGATAGTCTGGGTCACTTAGTTACAATCCAACTAGTTACTATCTAATTAATGACTGTCCACCCCTACTAGGAAGTTATGGGATCAGACCTCTGTACAGGCCATTTGGGCAACCTCAGGCTGCTTATAGGTCAGCAGGCAATTGCTGAATCAGTCTGTTGTATTTAGGAATTTAAACCCATTTAACCCAAATAGATAAACATATGCAGGGAACTACCTGGGGCTACTTTGTTTAGAAAAGTGGTGAAGGTGAGACACTGTACTGTCCCATAAACTCATATTTACTAATAAAGATAATAACATAATTTGAAACTATGTTCATGACCAAAATCACCATGTTAATAAACCTAGTGGTTGGTGCTCAGAATTCACTCTTTCTTGACCTGTCAGCAACACTCAACACAGCTTATTGATGGCTCCTTGAATATAACCTTACTTGATTTCTAAGGGGCCATACCCTCTGATTTTTCTCCCAACCCGCAGTGGCCTTTCCCAACCTCCCTTCATGGCTCATCCTCTTCTCACTATTCTCCTAACATTGGAGTGTCCCAGGGCTCAGTGTTTGCTTCTCTTCTATATCTGTATCTTTTTCTTGGAGATTTCATGGCTTTAAATGCCATCTGTGTGCTAATACTTCCAAAAGTTATGTCTTCATCCTGGATCTTTCTCCTGAACTTCAGGCCCATGTATCCAACTGCCTACTGAACATCTCTTTGTGAATATATGTTAGCCATCTCAGACACAGCATGCCAAATCTGAATTTCAGATGTCTCTGAAAGTTTTCCCCATCCCAGTTAATGACAACTCTATCCTATTTGCTTAGGCACAATACCTTGGGATCATTATTGTTTGTTTCTCTCATATTGCACTTCTGATCTTTCGAAAATCCTGTTTGTTCTATCTTCAAAATAGAATTAGAATCCAACCACTTTTCACTATCTCCACTGGTACCACTCGATCCAAGTCATCATCATCTCTACCCTGGATTATTGAAATAACTTTCTAACTGGTCTTCCTGCTTCCACCCCAACCCTCCTACAGTCTTTTCTCAACATAACATCCAGCTCATCAAATATAAGTCAGATCATGTGACTCCTTTGCTAAAAATCTTGCAGTGGCCCCTTATTGACCCAGAGTGAGAGTCAAAGTCCTTACTTTGGCCTTCACAGCTATGCCCACTTCTCTTCTGTCACCCTGTGCCTTCATCTTCTACCACATTCCCCCTTACTTGCTCTGCACCAGCCACTTCGGCCTCCTTGCTGTTTCTTAAACTTGCCAGATACACTTTGCCTCAGGCCCTTTGCACTGAATGTCCCCTTTGCATGAAATACTTTTCTTAGATATATAGTATCTAAAAAAATGTATA
The DNA here is from genome assembly GCF_963455305.1 of Plecotus auritus. NCBI lineage: Eukaryota > Metazoa > Chordata > Mammalia > Chiroptera > Vespertilionidae > Plecotus > Plecotus auritus. Next base: position 76,562,832 of record NC_137770.1, on the reverse strand, counting down.
CATACATTTATAATTATAAAGGCGTGTTTAGTAAAATACGTTTCATTTTCAAAATTGAGCTATCAGCTGTTAAAGTGTGTATACATTTTTGGGGGACACCCTGTATACATGGTTCAGTGTCAAAAGTCAGATACCATGTCACCTTCTCAAGCCTACCTTGCCCCTCCCCAACATCCTGCACCTTCCTTCCTTGCTTTGTTTCTCCGTTGTCCTTTTCACCGTCTCCTATGATTTATATGGCACCTTATTTTGTTTTGCCTGCTAGAATTAAAGTCCTACTAGTGCAGGGATTTCTTCTTTTTGTTTACCACTATTACCCCAAGACTAGACAGTGCCTTGTATGTAATAAGTTCTTAATACATATTTGTTGAATAAATGAATAGATTTATTTTTTAATAATACCATAATGTGTTTTTAAAATGTAAATATTACTTGCCAATATTAATGGCACAAGTTGTTCATATTATCAGCATTTGATGTTCCCAAAGTTTTTATACTTGGAAGCAATGTTGAAATCTAATGTATTATATGCAATAAAAGTAAACAGTCATCAGTCTTTCAATTTTTTATTTTGAAGATAACAAAATAGGCAGTCCCTCTTCTTCCCCCCTTGCTTTTGCTCTCCCAGGAATCCCACTGCAGTTTCTGAGAGAAATAATACCAACTTAAAAAAAGAATTATTGGTATTGTTTCATATGCTATTAGTAGGTTTGGAGATGATATAGCAATTATTTTGTTAAACACTTTATGAGAAATGTACACAGTGATGCATATTTTAACTATTACTTGCAACTGTCAAACTTCAAAATTAATTATGCAAATATTCCAAATGTTAGTAAATTTAAAGTAAAGTAGATGATGGCATCTTGGAGCCAAGTGGAAATAAGTATGCATCCTCCTGTTTCCATTTTGATTATGGAGAATTATACAAACCTATTTTATTGAATTTAAAAGATCTATAGTGTTGGCCATCTCTGCACATATCACAGCCAATAAAAATTAAAAATTAAATATTCCAAATTATCATGCGAATTCTTATTTTTTATTTTATTTGAATATTCATCTAAAATGCTATATTTATTACACAAATCCACATTACTTAGCAAATACGATTTTATTTTGTATGGGAAATGGGCTTGCTTGGGTCAAAGTTTCAGTGAATGCTGTTTGCTGAAAATGTTCCCCAAAACAAAGGTGGTTGGTCAAATGATTCTAGAACATGTTGCCTACTACATTAAAATTTCAAAAGCTCTGACAAGTTCTATAGCGAGGAGACATGTTTATCATTGTTTAACTCTAAATTTACTTGACCAAGGATCACTTTTGGCATCTAATACCTCATGTCCTCTTTGGAATATCCTCTTGGGAACTCTTGTGTGGACTACTGACAGACAGCTGATAATGAAATCAATGGTGGGGTGTGAGTGAGGAGGGGTTGGGGGCAGAGGAGTGAGCTACCATTTCTGTGTTGTCTACAGTGAAATGAATACTTCACTCATCTGGGCACCCTAACTAACCATACTTCTCATCATTGAAAAGCCCAGATGGCCTTCCCCTGGACCAGGCATTGCAAAGTGCAGTGCTTACGGGGCAGGCAGACAGCTGAAAGGAAGGGAACATGGTGAACGTGAGAGCAGGCAGGCTTGGACATGGAGTAGCCACCACTCAGTGTCAGCCCGGGTGGCCGTGTTGATCCAGTGGGCCTAGTGTGGCCAAATCTTCCAATTCTTCAAACAATATTGAAAATCCAGATATTTATGTTTAGTCTTCTCCATGTTAAATAGTGTTAACATTAAAAAACAAACAAAACACACACACACACACACACACACACACACACACACACAAAAAAAAAAAAAAAAAAAAAAAACCACTGTAGGCCAAACAAAATATATCCCAGGACCACTCCATGTGACCTCCACCTTAAAAGGAATTGGTGTAGCATCATAAAAAGGTGAGTCACCTGAGGTGGCCTCAAGTGCATTACTCTGCTACATACTTGAAACCCCTGTAGAAACAAAATAACTTTAATATTTCCATGTAAGTCTAAATCTTTTAAGTCTGAAAAACCTTAAAAATAAAGTTTATTGTCTCATTAAATTATTGCAATGATAATTTAAGATTCGTAAAGTATGTGTTCAGTTTGCAAAGTACCAACATTAAAAAATAAAATGATACTCCCTAGGTGTATTCGTTTGCTAGGACTATCTTAACAAAATACCACAGACTGGGTTTTTAAGCAACAGAAATTTATTTTTTTTTTTTTAGTAGTTCTGGATGCTGGGAGTCTTGAGATCAAGGTGTCAGCAGGGTAGATGGCTGTTTTCTCCCTATCTTAGAATCATCTCTCCTCTTACATATCAGTGTCCAAATTCTTTCATAAGGACACCAATTATATTGGGTTGGTGCTCACTCCAATGGCCTTATTTTAACCGAACTACCTCTGTATAAACCCTGTCTCCAAACAGGGTCACATTCTGAGGTAATGGGGATTAGGACATCAACATATGAAGTTTTAAGAGGATACAGTTCAGCCCGTAACACTAGCAAAGAACTTTTTGGGGGGAAATAAGGACTCTCAGTTGTTTTGTTTTAATACCTCATAATTAAAGATACAAATTTTAACCACAAAACGTTATACTTAATCTAAAAAAAGTTTCTTTATGGATTGAGAGGGAAAAAGTAAATGAAACTAAGTGTCCAAAGTTCTGTAGAACTTATCCAGCTTCCTACAGAAAATAGTTTGTGTATGTGAGCTACTAGGAAAGGAAGGGTTGAAACTGTAGATCCATTTATTTGGATCACCATCAAGAACCCAAACAGATAAGACAAGTTGAAATGTATATGTAATAAACATATGAAATATAGTCTGAGAGAATAATATAATTCAAAATGAGATGTGAAAGCTCATTATTAACATCAAGACATGTTCTAATGTATAAATATTCTTAGGATCTCTAAGCTTATGCAAAGCAATTATTTTTTTGTGTTTGTATTATTTTTCTCTTGTTTTAGTGTTCCTTAATATAGAATGGGGAAATCAGTACAAAGAAAGAAAGTAAAAATAAAACAATTTTGAATTCAAGCTTTTTTAAGTTCAGCTTCAAATCCATATTTATTTTCTGAACTGCTTGCTCACAGTTTTCTTCACACCTTCATAGATTTCTGAGACCCCAATGGGCTTGAGTTGAGATCTCCTTCTGGAGCCTTCCTGTTTTTTGTTTACCTATGTGGGATGAGTATTTCCACATGCAGACTAAGGTGCCAAATTAATGTGAGCTCCTCAAGGGCAAGAGTAATGTCTTCACTCACTCAACAAAGACCCGTTGAGCACCTACTTTGTTCACCATCTGGGCACCAGGAATGCAGCAGTGAACAGACACATGTGGGGCCCTCCTTGGGGAGCTTATTTTGTGATGGAAAAAACAACAACAGAAAATAAGCAATAAAATAATAAATACACTCTTTTCAAATCATGCCAAAGTGATCAGGAAGTCCTTTCTCACCAACTGTGCTAAAATACATCACAATGTTCGTTTGAGTTGAACTGCATTCTACCAACTTGAATTGTATTCCTCGGCACTTCAAACTCAGTAACTTTGACAATGGCCTTCCAGTGTACTGCCATTTTGTGCATGACTCTTATTTAGCCCATATGCAATTCGAGGTAATTTAGGCTATAGGATCTCTCTGTGGTGTGGAGTTTTTTCTGGTATTTGGTTATTGACCTGAATGCTACAATATCTAGCTTCTACATCCCTAAAGCAACTGAGCACTTAGATATCATTTCCCACTGCTTTTATATACATCAGCAAGCCAGTAAGCAGAAAGGGTGGGTAAGTTGTTGTGCTCTTCTTGTCTGCATACTTCCAAGTATATGTATGGCCGGATTATGATAAATGGATCTTAAGGACAACCTAGCCAACATGTACATATAATTTAAATATTCGTTTCCTATGCATTTTTAATAAAACTAAAGGGGAAAAAAATCACTGCTTCTCCCACATTTGTAAAAGCAGGGATTCACTTTCACCACTAAAATATTCACATTAAGTTAAATACTTCATTTGTACTAGCACAGGACTAAAGTCCTATAAAAGATAAGTAAATTTATCATTGTATTCTTTTTTTTTTAATATATTTTTTATTGATACTTTACAGAGAGGAAGGGAGAGGGATAGAGAGCTAAAAACATCGATGAGAGAGAAACATCGATCAGCTGCCTCCTGCACACCTCCCACTGGGGATGTGCCCGCAACCAAGGCACATGCCCTTGACCGGAATCGAACCCGGGACCCCTCAGTCCGCAGGCCGACGCTCTATCCACTGAGCCAAACCGGTTTCGGCTATCATTGTTTTCCATTAAGCACCCACTCTGTGATAAGGACTGAACTTATAAAAACATGATGCTGTCCTGAATTGACTTATTGTATCTCCTTTTAAATTTATTTAACACTTTGTTCAACTTTGCTATGTATTACAGTCTGAATAATTCAATGCTGACCTCATTGTTATATTAATCACTACTTTCTAAAAATATTTGTGGTCCACTGGAGAGAACTATAAACTCCAATGAGTCTGTGGAACTTTCAAAATAACTGTTATGCAGTTTACTCTCTCATCTACATTATTATTCTACTAGGGACCCAGTGCATGAATTCGTGCACCTTAAAAGGAACTGTGGGCCATGAGGCTGCAGTGGGCACAGGGGCGGATCTCGGCCCCTTCTCCACTCCCCCACCTGGCCCCTCCCACTGCGGCCTCTGGTCCCTTCTCTGCTAGCAGCCCCGCTCCTATGCTCTGACGGTGCCAGACCTGCTCGCACCTGCTGACGGTGCGAAGTGATTAAGGCCAGCACCAGCAGCGGGTGCGAGTGGCCACTGCTGCCCTGATCACCCCTCAGGAGCAGGGGCAGGTGGTGAAGCCCTCAGGGGCTATCAGGGCCAGCAGCCGCTGCTCACACCTGCTGACGGCGCCAAATGGTCAGGGCTGGCGCCAGGCACCGGCAGCAGGTGTGAGCAGTGGCACCCGTGCTGGCAGCAGGTGTGAGCAGGGTCAGCGCCAGCAGCAGGTGCAATAGCCAGTTAGGATTGCGACGCTCAGGAGCAAAGAATTTTCAGTAACTACCAGAGGCTCGCCCCGATGACAGCAACCAATGCCTGCCTTGGTCTGGAGCCCCGGCTCACCTGCTCCACCATCCCACTGTGGCCGACACTGGCATGTTCCGTGCTCTGCCGCCTGCTGCCGATGCCACCATGTTCTGCGCGCGCCCCCTGGTTGTCAACGCACGTCATAGCGACTGGTTGTTCCGTTGTTCCGTTGTCCCGTTGTTCGGTCTATTTGCATATTAGGGTTTTATATATATAGATTATTGATACAGATTATGTGTATCTGTTAAAAAATTTGTTCCTTTTATATACTCCCAGTCAGTATGTGCTAAGTATAGAATTGATTCCTATCAGTTAAGTGTATTCTTTTTAAAATATTACTATTAAAAATCTTTCAAATCATGGGACACAGAAATAGATACAAACACCATGTTAATAATTGTGCCATAGATGGACATTTGCATTCATAAGTTGAACTTTTAAGTTGATTTTTAATGTGCCTCTTAAGTGATTCCCTGGGATTCTTGTGCTTGCTATGTTTTAAACACTAATGATTGTTCTGTGTGTATATGTATATGTGTCTAGAATTTAGCATCATTTTTAGGAAATTTTAATTTCTAAAACATAAGTTGAGAAAAGTTAGAATTGTACTGGGTAATAATTGTTGTTTTATAATAGAACTTTCTCTAAAAGAATTAAAATTTTTTAAGATTTTTTTGTCTACCATCTCTCCATCTACCTCAAATCACTCCATTTAGAGATTATGGTCTTTACATATAAGCATATGCTTAAAGATCGAGATCATGTATTTTCAAGTGCATCTAAATATTTGAAATTAAAATAAGAGGCAGGAGTCTTGCCTGTCACACAATCAAGTTTCCACTAGATATGTCTTTAAATAGATCCTTAGCCTTTCACTCATTTTATCCCATCACTAGTACATGGAGTGGAAGGTCATGAGGCTAAATCAGACAAGCCCCAGTTTGAAATAGAGAGATGGATTTATGGGGAAAGGTGTTTTGAGCAGAAGGAACAGAATGTGCAAAGGCATGGAAGCTTGAAGGAGTGAAAACTGCCAACGATTTTTAGTATGATTAGAGCACAGAGAACAGGAGCTGCATTAAGAAAAGCCTTGTGCGATGCCTTAGACTTCAAACACTCTCTGGGGCAATCTAGATTTTTGTTTTTTTAAGCAAGTTGCTGACACAGTTAGATTTGATATTTAGAAATACTGTTAAGCCACAGTGTGGAAAATCAGTTAGAGGTGTTTGGTTTGTGGGGGTTTTGTCTCTATTCATTTTTTGTTTTTGTTTTTGTTTTGTATGTGTGTTTGGGGGTAAGAATTATAGGAAAGACTGGGGAAAGGAAACCAAATGGGAAATTACTGCTGAAGTTAGTGTGAAATGGAAAAGAAAGCAGTTCAGTGCAGATGGAAATATATATATACATATATATATATATATATATATATATATATATATATGACATGTGATCTATTCCTCTTAAATTTGAGTTGGAAAGTAGGGTTTTTATAAAAGAAATAGTTAACTCAGAATATTATGTAGCATTTAAACCAGTTGCCTTTTTAGTATTCAATTTATTTGCAGAGTCTGGACCAATATCTGGTAACCTGTGTTCTTTCTCTTAATGCTTAACCTGTATCAAATAGCAACAAATAAAAGCAAACAAAATTATCTGCTTTTGCATATTACATACATATATGCATTTCATCTATAAATATATATGCATACACATACACATACACTCTTAGATACTTTGTGAGTAAAGGAAAGCAAGGTGCTGCTAAAAGTTGGAACATTTTCTACCAGAAATTTTTATGGAATGCATTCTTAAATAACAAAACATTTTTAAGTTGTTGTCAGTTTCTTAGCAATCACTGCATTTTTAAAAAATGTTACAAACAATGTGTGTTTCCTCACCTTAAACAATGAGTGGCAATGTTTGGGAAATGTTTGTTATATTACCTCTCCAAATAAAAGTTGACAGTTCTCATAACACTTTGTGACAAACATCTCTGGATGAGAAGATAGTTTACCTTTCAGGTCATTATTAAATCACTTTATTTTTAAAGCACTACATGCAGCCTCAAGAGCTCACAGGAAAAGAGGCAGCTCCTGCCTGGCTTCAGCCGGCCCGGCTCCTCATTCACTCCGCACCCTTTTTCATATGTGAACTTGTTTCGAGGTGCTGTGTTCCCTCTTTCATTCATGAAGGTCGGCGTGGCTCTGTTTCTGTGAAAAACAGTATAAGCTCAATCACTAGAACTAATCACGGGATTCAAAGTTATTACAGACCTCTGAACTTCTTACAGCCCACCAAGACCTCCCAGAGGTTCAACCTCCCTCTCTGTGTGAGGAAACTGAGGCCCGATGCGATCAAGTCATTCAGCATCAAATTCCGTTCCTTGTGAGTCAAGTAAATCATTTAAAACATGAAGGAATGGAGTTAACATTTATGTCTGGGATCATTTTAATTTCAAAGTGTTTAGTGTTACAAAACTGCTGTCAATCACCTGACATAGAGAACTCTTTAAATACTAAGACATTTTTCTTAATATTTAGTAACATCCAATAATATTATTAGACCCCAGTTGTAACCACACGCTGGCCCAATGCAGGACTGAGGATGTTTCATGCTGAGTCTTGTTCCCTCGCTGCTGTGTAATACACTGTGCGTTAACATCAGCTAATGATGATTTAAAAATTTAAACATGGAGGGGGATAGGCTAGAAATTATTTGCATCATTAGTTACAACCCAGGAAGCAGCACAGATGAGTGGAAAGGGCTCAGGTTTGGAGGGGAAAAGGGCTCAGTTTGATTCCCATCCAGCGTGGCCTTGGGCATATTGCTTGATTTATCTTTTTTTTTTTTTTATCTGTAAAATTAGCACATTTTGGATTCTTAGGAGAATTTAGTGAGCACAGACATATACAGTGCCTGGCCTGAAATACACATTTGATACACGACAACTAGGAGTACTGAATACTGGGGCTCCCCGTAAGGGAACCAATGTCTGACAAGTCGAGGAAAGCAGGTATTGCAGTGGGATGTTTTGCTGTCAGTGCCCGATCGTGGTCTCTGACTTGTCCCAGTCCTGTGCTGTGGCCCCAATGCTGTGGGCAGATCTGGCCTCTGTTCCCTGTGAGGCTGCCGAGAATCTGCACGCTTCCCCGCTTCCCCGAGGCAGAGCCGATGCCCCAGTAACATTTCTCCATGTCCAAGACCCCAAACAAAGTCTGTCTCCAGCAGGGGCTGCTTTTGTCTGCTTTCTTTTGCTTTCCTTTTTTTTCTCTTCCAACAGCCACTTCCCTGTTTTTGGAGGCACGTCGTGAATTGGGGGTCAGTAATTTCACCTTCCAAGATCTCAGACACTTGGAAAATAAGCAGATTTTTTTTTAAAGTTTTAGATTTAAGTACAAAGTGAATCCAACAGCAATAAACTGGGGGTACATTAACCATTTGGGATTATTTCAAAGTAAAGGGGCATTGACTGGATCCAGCTGACCTCTGATTTGAGGATCAGTTTTTTAAAAACACCACCAACCACAGACATTTAAAGTTTGCAGAAACTGCCGACAGACCCAAATATGTTGCAGGTTGTAATCTCTTGAAAGGAGTTGGTTGATTTTCCTGTTGTCCCTCCTATCAACTTTAACCTCCAACCTCCTCCAGCATGTATCACTGCAAATAAAACTGCTGAGGTTTGACAAGAGGATGTAAAGTCACTAGGCCATCGCACAGGATGACCACATGATTTTCCTCAGCCTGAGACGAAGGCTCTGTAATTTGGGCTTTTCAATAGGAAGTCATAAACACTCGTTCATATCGCTTTAGTTTTAATAATCACTCTTTTTTAAGAACCACAGTAATATACATATTCAACGATGTTTGACAACTGGAATTTAGTGGTTGTGTTATTGGTTGTCTTTGACCATTAACTTGAATTTCTGTTCTTAATTGTAATGTATACGATTTCAAGCAAGCGGCATATGATACTGATATAAACATGGCGTTTGTATACAGCATTATAAATGAATTTTTAGTTCATGATTAAGACAAACCAGATGACAAAAAGCAAGCAGTGTGTGCGTGTGTGTGTGTGTGTGTGTGTGTGTGTGTGTGTGTGTTGCTGTGCTGACCTGCCTGCCCTGGCTTCACCTGCATTGCTTTCTTCTTTCAGGGAACCGGGAGATGTGGCTCTGGGGCCCTCACGCCGCCAGGCTCCTGGAGTTTCAGTTACTCGTATAGCTTCCCAAATAATTCCACTGTCTGTGGGATTCATTCATCCTACACTAGAGAAACGCTATCTGATGAAGTCCCTGGCACCGTTCCGTCTGCACCCAGCTAGTCCCCTCTCACTGGTGTCTGAACATAAGGACTGGGGAAGCTGTTCCATGAATGCTTAAATAGTTATTCTTGGGGGGGGGGGGTTCTTGTTCTTGGGGTTTTGGAGGTTTTGTTTGTTTGTTTTTTTGGTAGATTTTGTGTCTTTTTTAGGTCCGGCTTGGTAGCTCCCAATCAGCCCTGGAGAAGTGGTTTATATGTATCCAATTTTTCTTTCCTCATTCTAAGTTCCACCTTTCACTGGGCAACTTAGCAGAGGGAGGACAGGCGATGTGAGGGCTAGGGAGTCTGCGAGTGAGGAGCAGGGGTGCTGGGCATGGAGGACGGGCCACTGATCCAGCCCCACCAGCCCTTTTGGTCCCCTCTGCAGATGCCCGCCTTTCAGGGCGCCTTCTACAGAAGTGTGTTGCCACCATGAAAATACTTATGTATGAAAACTCCGAACCCAGTCACCGAACCACATCATTCTCCCAGAGCAGGACCCGGAGCCTAGAAAAGATCTGCGGGTGGATTTGGAGTTGGGGGCTGCGGGGAAGAGCACAGGAGATGGAGGAAAACAAACAAACAAAACACTAAAAGATTGTGTGGGTGTGACCTCACATCTTAGAATTCTGAGCCAAACAGATTTTTATAGACTCCTTATAGGAAAACACATTGAGACCTTTAGAAACGCCTTGGTCCCTCCCACTGCGTAGTGCAGTTTTGTTGTATAAGTCCCATGGAGATTATTAACAGCAGCTGTAGTCATCCACTGCGTGGGTATGGCACTTCCACAGACGTGATTTTGTGTGAGCCTAACCATTCCTCTAGGAAACTGGGAGCATTTTAATGGATCGGAAAGCAAGGGCTCAGAAGATAAAGGGTCTTGTCCAAGATTAATTCATTAGTGTCAGAGCTAGGACTGCTTTGTTTATTATTCAACAAAACTGTTAGTTAGCATTTGCCATGTACCAGGCACCCGGGGGTGAGTGTGAGTCCTTCTCTCAGGGAACTCACAGTCTGTGATGTGCCTGAGGGGGAGGGTGGGGTGCTCGGGGACACGGGGAGCACGAGGCGGAGGCCTGAGCTCCGTCTGCAGGAGAGGAAAGCAGCTCCAGCTGTCCTCACTCCAAGGAGGGACAGTGTAAGAATGTTAGCTGGTTAGCCAACTCAAACATCTCTTCCCATTTTAACTTCCTGAATCGCCAGTTCCAAAACTTTTAAAGACTAACAGCTATGCTGTGGAAAAGGCCCAGCCTGATAGCTCGGCTGGTGGAAAGAGAGACAGGATCCTAGTAAACTAATTAGGAAAAGCCCTGGAGGCCAGCCATTGGAGCCTTGGTTGAGTGGGTGATTCAAACGTTTTAAGCAACATATCAATGGCAAGAAAAAGAATTTGACTTTTTGCTAATATGAAATGCCAAAACCCCCATTTTTTATTATATATATATATATATATATATATATATATATATATATGTCTCATGACATTTAAAATAAATAAAATACACCTATAAAATTCATGTGTTCAGATCAGTTCTGCTAATAGTGCCCAGTGCCACCCACATGGAGGGCTCTATGGTTAGTCTGACCACCAGCCCTCTTCATTCTAGTTGCATGTCGCCATTTAGTGGCAATAGAGAATGTATGTACATACAAAGTTGTGAGTGAAAAGAATGGTTTCTCCCCACCGAGAGTCACAGTGAAATTTAAGATCCAGTGATGAAGCCCAGGGTAAGACAGAGGGTCTGCCTACTTCCATTGAGGCACACAGAAGAAAGTTTCCCTCCTAGTGCTCTTGTGTCTCCCACCCCCTTTCGGGCACTGCTAAGCAGGCGGTGACATAGGTGTTCCCCACCTAGAAATAGAATCAAAACAAAATGAAGCGGCAGACAGAGTCTAGGCTCAGAGCGGAAATCTTGAGGAAGAATAAACCTAGAATTAGCTAGCTCCTGGAGTTTTAAATCGAAGTATCCAGCTGTAGTAGTAGTGCCTTAGAAAGAGAAGGTATATACACTGAGTGGCCAGATTATTATGATCTCTGAATGCATAATAATATGGCCACTCAGTGTGTGTGTGTAAATATATATATATATATATATATATATATATATATATATATATATATATATATATATTAGAGGCCCGGTGCATGAATTCGTGCATGGGTGGGGTCGGGCCAGCCTGGCCAGGGGGAGGGGACATGGGCAGTTGGCCAGCCTGCCTGCTGGTCGAACTCCTGGTCGAGGGGACAATTTGCATATTAGCCTTTTATTATATAGGATATACACTGAGTGGCCAGATTATTATGTGTTCAGAGATCATAATAATCTGGCCACTCAGTGTACACTGGAGGGCACTTTGCTGGTGCCTTTTTGCCACCACATTTTGGCTTAAATTGCAATTGGAAGCTTACACTCTCCATGAAGTCACTATTCACTTCCTGTGGATTGGTAGGTCAGTGAGGCTTGTGAAGAAGTCTTCTCATGCAGTGCTTTCTTCAGGGGTAGAAACACCGCTGATTTGCTGGAGATCCAGTTTCTGACCTGGGTTCTGAAATTCAGTGCATTTCTTATTCTATATCACTTTGCTGGCTCATGGGAGCAAGTACTCCTTTAAGCCACGTAGGCCCCTGATGAGGATACAGGGATCTGATGATCTCTTCCTTCCCTCCTAGCTCGCCCTCCCTGACCTCCCCCTCCCCCCCTCATCTTCACCCTGCACCTCCCTACCACCCCACCACCGTGAACTCGCTGGGGTGTGGCTGCGGGAGACTTCCTTTGTCCCCCATCTCTCTTCAGGTACCAAGATGTTACCATCTTTTACCTTAATTCCAGCCTTTTTTGGGTACCTTTAAGACCTTCTTCTTTCTCTTTAGCCAGGTTTAATTGGTCTTGCTTTCCAGGAAAGCTCCCCACAACTGATTTTATGCTCAAGTCAGTTTTTCTAAAGGCTCCTAAAGTCCTGAGGATGTGGAGAGAGGAGATGCCAGAGGAATCCATTCCTATCTGATGCTGAAAGCTCTGAGATTGCTAAAGGGCCAGAGAATGCACAGGGCCCCTGAGACACAGGCCCCTGCCCCCAGGTAGCTCTCCTCTTTTCTTCTTACTTCCCCTTATTTAAGGGGTAAAAGTTTATTAACCTGGAAATGAGAGGGTATTATTCTCCACAAAAAAAGATTTATCTACATTTAGATGGCTACATTCTGTTACCCACACATAGGACATGTAACTTTCACTTATGCGGGGTACTATCCTGATTGCACTAAGAGGATATTACCTATAATTTATCTGATGACTCAGGAGGTACCTTCAGTTTATCACTCTCGAATTTTCTATATTGGAAGATGGACTAGAGGCTGCATTTGTCTGCATTGACGGCCAGGTGTTTAGCCTGTTGCCCTTCTCCTCCACAAACTGACAAAGAACAGTATCTATTTTGAAGTGATTTTGGATTTGTGGAATGTTGGTGAGGAGCAGGAAATAAATTTAAATTAAGTGTCCTACCGCTGGAGCAGATAGAAGGGGAACCAACGAAAGCTTCCTCTTTATGGGCTGCTGAGAGGTGATAGCTCTTAAAAAGCAGTCTGCTAAGTGATCCCAAGCTCATGCAAATTAACAGTTGTTTTCTCTCAGAACTGTATGACTGAATAAACATTTACCATTTGTTTCATTTCTACTTATCTCTTAAAACAGTTGCTACAGGTCTTAATAGTAAGACTCGAAACATATAATACATTAGCCTTGGCACATCAAAATATTGTTCATCTTCCAAACTTGAGATATTCCAGTTTGGCTTCTCACTGAGTTTACAATGTTCTGGGGGGTATGTATCTAAAAATGCATCATACTGATCTCCTGGAATTGATGGAAAAAAGAGAGAGAGAGAGTCCCTGTAACTTGTCACTATTCCCAGCTTAAACACGGTCTGTCAGTTGTGAGATTGACGGGCGTTGCGGTACATTTTAATTTTATGAGGGGCCTCAAGAAGAAATGTAAACCCCTGAGTGGGATTTTGTAAGAGAGACCTGTGATATTTGTGCAAAATGATAATGAGGTTAAAAATGGGAGTTGAGCCTCAGCCGAGAGAGCAGCACCTCCTGCTTTTTAGTACAAGCCCTTCCTTTGATTCGGTGTGATCACCTTTTCTCACAGCACCGCTGTGGCCACGGTGAGGGTAAAGACTTTCAGCAACTGAACCACAGTATCAAAAACGTTCATTTTAGGAATGCTCCCTTAGAGGTTTATTCCAATCGTTAACATTCCCGGAGCTGGTGGTGTGGCCAAGTGCTCAGTGCGAGTTCACATGCAGCAAATTTAGCATGACAAAATTGGCCCCTGTTTTTGCAGTGGGGAACCTGGAGCCCCCGCGCCCCCCCCCCCCCCCCCCCCACTCCACTGGAGCCTCATGCAGTAAATTGCAGAATGGAGATGAGATCCGAGAGATACAGTATAGGGATTATCTGGGATCATGTGGATGGTTTGCAGTCGCCTTTGTATGGCTGCTGGGTTAGATCATTCTTGGCAAGTTTGGTGAATTAGTATCCTATGCCCGAGTCCCATTTCAATACCTAGTTTGGAACTCTTCCACTCCCTGAAAACTTCCATTGAAATTTTTATCAATGGTATTTGCATAGACAAAATGGAATCAAACTATTGACATGTAGTGTGGTGTGTTTTTTAAAGCGAATTTATGTGAATGGTTTGTGAGTAGAGATAATTTAGCCAAAGGCACCTGTCTTCTCTAAGGATTCTGGCTGAAAAGACTTTTGGGGGAGCTTGGTGAATTTTTTGTCCTTAAAATAAAGCTGTTTTTGAGGTATGAGAGAAGCTTAGTTTTCGCCATGGTACAATGAATAACAAAGGCCTCTTTTCACCCCCCAAAAAAGGGACTGAAAAGGACATTTGTTAGACTCTTGAGGAAGAATAGTGCTGTTAACATTTTCCTCTTGGGAAAATTGGAGGAAGAAGAAGAGCAGGTAGTATAGAGAATGCAGGACCCTGGAAGCCAGTTGTTTTACAAAGGTGGTTGAGCTCAAGCTCAGCTTCTAAACTCAAGAAAGCATGTTTATCGTGATGAAACAGCTGGAAGATGACACTTAGCAGAACATCCAGTCACGGAGTTCAGACACATGTGTATATGCGTGTGTCTCCCCATTCCACCTCTTCTTCTGCAGAGGTACTGTCAGTATATGCTGGCAGACAAGTTTTCATAATGGAGGTCAGGTGATTTGTAGTTCTGCATTTCTAGAATCAACAGGGTTTACCATTGATTTGAAGATGGGAAGTATACCATTTCACCTCCCCCTGTCATATAGTGAATGCAGTTCTTGCGTATGGCCAGAATTATACATGTGTTCATGTGTCTTGAGCCCTGACCTAAACTGTAAATGAGAAAGCTCTTTAAATATAAAGATGCAGAACAAACAGAATTGCTTTGCAGTAGGGAGTGCAGTATTTTAAAGTCAGGCCTAATCTTCGCAGGTGGCAGTGATCGCCAGTGCTATGTTTCTGCCCAAATGTAACTTTTTTGAAAACTCCCTCTTTAATGAAAATACTAAGTTGTTAGTCTCTCTCTCTTTTTAAAAAAATTTCAAGTTACAGAGTCTATACCTCCAGAATTATCTAATTTCTTTATCCCTTTTACATGTCAAAGTTTAAGTGCTGTGTCATCATGATATTGATATATATATATATATATATATATATATATATATATACACACTTACACATACACATCATGATATTCAAAAAGATCCTAAAGCAAAGCAATTATATAAATGTTTTATAGAACTAGACATAAGGATTAAGGCTTTAAAATGAGGCAGCAGTATTAACAATTATAGCACCTGAAATCAAGATGCAAAATTGTGTCCTAATTATTGGTGATGATTAATTAAGCATAAAGTTATAAGCCTCGAAAGAATTGCAGAATTATTTTTCTTTGATTTTTCTACAAAAAAAAAAACACCCACCCCATCATTTTCTATTTTAGCAGTTTCCACAACTTAAACATTAAATTCTTATTGTTTGATTTCTGTTATATTAGCAGTGTGTGTTTTGCAATTCTAATCTTCACGTTTTTCTTTCTTTATCGCTGAAGTAGGCCTTTTGAAGCTGGGAAATTTTTCATAGCAATATTGACAGTGTTCACATTTGCATGATGACAGGCAAGGAGTGGAGCAGTAATTTTTGAAATTGCAGAAGTATTTAGAACACTGATAAAAGCTGAAATATATTTTTGATGGATTGAAGTTAAGCATACATGATTTTTCCTGCTGTCAAAAGGCTCTGAATTTAGTGAATATTTGCCCGCTGTGAGAATGCAAGATTAACATCACAACCATCACCCGGGCACCCAAACCCTGCAATTTAATAGCTTTTTAGGTTCTTTCCTTTTTCTAAACAGCAATTAATCTCATTTTAGTACAATTTTCTCGTTTCTGAAGTCGCTCATTGAATCGCTGTTTTGTTCATATTTGGCTTCAGCTCCTCTGCATAGTCATTAAAGTCCCAATTAATGTCACCTTTAGCTGAAGAGTACTCATTTTTATTGAGAAAATGACAGTTGCTGCCATGAGTAGTGCAGTGTAATATACATTAATTGCCCTGTAACACTGGTAATTACGAGTTTTTCAAGCCTCTCAGTAAACTGTCATGCCTAGACAAGACTGTGCTAAAATAGATTACTCATTAGGGAGACCTGTCCTATTTTCTGGTGGTTTCTTAGTGTTGGTTTAAAAAAAAAAAAAAATCTTGAGCTTGAACAAATAGTTGCCAAGAGCAATTTCCTACAACAATATTCTTGTGTTGGGTTTCTCAGGCATCACTTAAGATTGCGGTCAGCAAACAGACAGGGCGCAGTGGACGCTACAGATGTTGAGTCTTTTTTTTATTATTATTGATTTCAGAGAGGAAGGGAGAGGGAGAGAGAAAAACATCAATGATGAGAGAGAATCATTGATCGGCTGCCTCCTGCATGCCCCCTACTGGGGATCGAGCCCACAACCCAGGCATGTGCCCTTGACCGGAATCAAAACCAGAACTCTTCAGTCGCAGGCCGACACTCTATCCACTGAGCCAAACCAGCTAGGGCAGATGTTGAGTCTTGAGCACTTACTTATGTGGCTCACAAAAGTGAACTTAACGGTGTTTCATTTGGTGTTGAATGCAGAGTCTAGCTGAAGAGCGCTCCTGGAGGGTGTTGGTTGAAACAGGTTCATGCCCTGAGTTTGGAGGACATTGAGAGCCAGGGTTCCACACCTGCTGAGTCCCCATCACCTCTGCACCGAGTCCAGCAAGGAGCACCATGGATGCCTTCTTTAAACAAGTCCATCTGAATATTGGAGTTGATAAATAACTTTAACATTGAACATGGCAAGCTTTATATATATGATTTTAAGGTGCAGTTTTTAAAAATGGGAATCATTAGTTGGAGAGAACTGAAATAATCTTACCTGTGAAACTGCTAGTCCACAATCTTTTTTAATATATAGTTGCTGACTGGTACATTTAGCAGCAGACTTTTTTTTTTTTTTTTTTTTTTTTTTGCCTTTCAAATCAAGTTTCTAATTTCAGTGTGGATATAATTTTTCTATTCCCCATTTCTATCATATTTCATATATTGCTGTTTTAACATAAAATAGTCAACTTTAAAGCCCATAGTTACCCAGAACTGACAAAAAAGAAAAGCTTTGTTGTATCCTTGCCTAAAGCAGGTGTTATAAAAATCTGCTCTCTCCCTTTCTAAATGAATTTTGTCACAGCCTTTCAAATTTTCTTGTGGTGATGAGCTAATGAAAGTAGATAGTACAATTTGTGCTGACCAGGTAGCAAGTGCCAGCTCACAGCTGAGGATAGTTTTAAAAAATAAATAAAATATAGCATTATATCACTGATTTACCCATTACACAGCATTAATAGTGAGAGACCTTGGTGTGTTTATCTGTTTGTATTGGTGTGCATTTATCGAATTGTTTATGACAAGACTAATTGGGGTAATTGTAGACACTGAAATTACCTGTCAGCTATATGTAACCACACTCCCTTTCTTTCTGACAAATGATGACAACTGAGGGACCCCGTAGCATTACTCATGATGGCTTTTCGAGTGGTAATAAGGACAATAGGGGCCCTGGCTAATTTGACATGGACAGCCTTCACAACAAGAAGCCAGTTAAATGACTTGTCAGGAGGGAAAAGAAGTCAGAAAAGTAATGGAGTCCCCCATGGCGCCCTGACAGGCAGATGAGGCAATTTCAACGGAAAGTGAAAAGGCTTCAGTTTGTCAAGTATTTAGAACAATCAGAGAACAGCTAGAGGCTGGAACCTGACAATAAATTTGTGAACCATGGTAGCAGTTTCATACAGGTCAGTTACTTCATAATGGCTGCGCGGGACTCACCGGGTGGGGCTCCCGTCCAATGCTCCACATCCACCCGCCAGCGCTCTGCCACCTAAAGCTGTGCTCTGCTTCACCTGATGGGAGTGGTGGTTAAAGTTATGGAGGCTCAGGAATGGAAAGACGGTGTGAGTTGCAGTCACTAGCATGGCGAAAAAGAAATAAACAAAAACCTAGACATAGACGATGATGATGGCAGTGGTGAGCAGTAGTCACGGGACTGAGCCCTCGCCAACTCCTTTCTCATTGGCTATTGCTCAGTTGCAAAATACTATGCTATAGTTCACAGGCTAAAATAGCACAAGCAATGCCTTTTCCTCTGATTATATCAAAGCATACAATACTGATCTCATAACAGGCTAGAAAACCGGTGCACAGGGTTTAAACTGTCCCCCGCTTCGCTCCCCAACCCTATGCCTCCAAAGCGGCCATAGCTTCTGACCCTAACATGTAATAAGAGGGCAGTGTTACACAGTACTAGTATAGTGATATTTCAGCACTGATATTGTCCCGAGTTTCTGGTTTTGTTTTATCACGGATAATCTCTACATTGTAAAAAAGCAAGTTTCTAAACTGGGTTGGGCACTTGGCCTCTCTGTACCTCAGTCTTCTCATTTGTTAGGTGAGAAAAGACGAGTTGATCAAATTGATGCAAAAATTGATTACATGGTCTATATGCATATACGGGTTAGGATATTTATATGCAATTTGAGATATGTTATGCACTTGCAACGTATTTTCTTCCCCCTCAGATCCTTATAAAGAAAAGCAACACCACCTTTTACATCAGGCATAGATTGCCTTCGTGCTTGCAGAATTTTTCTTGTGAAGATTTCAAAGCATTTAAGCCATGGAATCTATTTTTTTTTAATGTCTAAAGAAGAGAGTGTGCATTTAAAGCCCTTATTTACACTGTGTTATTTTTAAGTTTTGACCTTTGTATGGGAAAAGGTTTCTTTCTAAATATTATACAATAGAATATCTTGGTATATCATTTAGATTTCTCAGTATAATTTAAAACATACGCTTTCACGAATATCCTTAAGTCTAACTAAAAAGGTTACTTACTGCCCTAACCAACAGTTCAGAAGGATTGGAAACCCATGGAGGGAAAACACTCATAAAATGGTCTTGGTTGTGCATTAGCTTGAGGGTGAGAGAGGACGGGGTGGGGATTCTCCTTACGCACAGTAACAGCACCTGCTTGCACATCCACTCCATGGCATTGAATTGTTTGAGGGGTCTTGGTGTGTGTTCAGGGCTTTCTAGAGAACAGAATAGGCATCCCAGCACACCAGGTCCCGAGGAGGAATGCGGGGCCCAGCAGTGGCCCAGGAGTAGCTCCTGTGGAAGTGGCTGCAGAAGGCGGGGGGGGGGGGGGGGGGGGGAGGAAGGGATACGTACCTTCTATCCTCCGTCTCTGCTCCCAGGGGCACAGAGTGAGAATTTGGCTTAAAATGCCCAGGCTGTGACCCATCAATGTGTTCTTTTCTTCTCAAATGCAGTCTGTTGACAGCAGTGCTCTTTTTTAATTTCGTATTTGGGATGCGTCTGTGCCCAATTAGCCCCACTTTGGAGACATTCTTTATGTTCCTCACAAACATGTGCTCAGCTAAATATTTTCTTCCTTTTGTGGAAGAAAGTTGTTGTTTTTTTAATTTCTATTAACATACCCACCATATGAAATATTGTGGGGGGCTTTTGAGGGGTAATACTACATGTTTAATTCTAAAAGTCTGAAAGCTCCAGATCAACAAAAGGACGTAAGAATCATCATTATCCCCATTCACACACATGATCATTCTTAGTGTTTTAACAAAAATGGCATCACACTGGATACACCATTGCATGCTCATGTGTTTCTCACCTGGGAAGATATTGTTCTTCATGTCTGTAAGTATAGTTCTACACAACCCTTTGTAATTGGTCCCTAGTGCTTGCATTATATGGAAATATCACAATTTATTTAGCCTCTCTTCTGTAATGGCTATTTAAGAGGTCATAAACAACACTGTGATGGACATCCTCATGATGAAATGAGCTAGGATGCAGAAAGCACAATTGCCTGAGTCAACATTTTTGTTTTGTTCTGTCTCGGGTAATCCACTCTTATAAAGGGATAAAGCTATGATACCTGTATATATTTCTGCACCCTGATGCGAGGTTTAATGATCATTTTAATTTTTCCTTTTAATACTCAATTAAAAGTGCTGTTTCCATGATGCCAGAAACTCATTTATCCAGTTGTCTGGTAACATAAACAAATGTAAACAAAAGTAGCTTGTACATATGCATTTGTTTTCTACCATCTACCTTTCAGAGCTGGTGACTCCTTTGTAAAGCTGTCTCATAGGCAAAGAAAGATAGTATGTTATGCTGTAAAAAATATGCATTCACCTGTCACATAGAATATCTGAAGCTTTATTCATGTCCCACCTCCAGCCCCTCCCGAGGCCTCCATCGGAATCCTGTGAAGGAAATAATCACCCAATAACTGTTCATTGTCATTGTTGCTGTTATCTTTACCACTTCATTAAATCACTTTTCATATCCGTCAATATTTCTTCACGGTAATATCTAAATAATAGCACTCCCAAGTCAAAGGGACTGTGGAATGTGACAGTTGTTGATACACATGACAAAACTTCATCGCAGAAAGACTGTAGCAACTCCCTCCACAAGTGGTGTGTGCTCTGCCCGTCTCTCAGCCCTGCCCACATTCGATGTCATCGTGTTCAGACAGTTCTTGTACTCTGTTTTCAGATCCTTTCCTTCCACTTGCTTCTCTTCAGTGTGACCCCTTGCCCTCAGCCATTGCAGAAGGTCTGCCTTCCCCAGAGCTAAGATACTTGGAATGACACAGTTGTGTGATTATAGTAGCTTCAGTCTCTGTTTATAAACCCAGACTATAATCTCCGTTTATAATCCCAGACTATAATTCAGTCTTCGTTTATAATCCCAGACTATAATCTATAGTCCCGTTTATAATCCCAGACTATAATCTATAGTCCCTCCAGCTCTTGAATAGGCCACACTTCTCTCAGGACACTGGACATTTCAGACTATTCCAGTGTTCTCCCACCCTCTTCCCTCGACTTTGTTATAGCTGTCATTATATTATAGACTAGAGGCCCAGTGCACAAAATTAGTGCAATGGGGGAGGGTCCTAAGCCGGCAGGCGGACATCCCTCTCACAGTTCGGGACCCCTCATTCCTTACTGCCTGCCTGCTCCCTGCTCCTTACCGCTCAGCTCGCTGCTCCTTAGTGCTGCTGTGGAGGCAGGAGAGGCTCCCGCCACTGCCACTGCACTCGCCAGCCATGAGCCCGGCTTCTGGCTCAGCAGCTCTCCTCCTGTGGGAGCACACTGACCACCAGGGGACAGCTCCTATGTTGAGCATCTGCCCCCAGTGGTCAGTGCGCCTCATAGCAACCGGTTGTTCTGGTCGTTCCGCCATAACAGTCGCTGAGGCTTTTATTATATAGATTGTTTCCGCCCCACATGTAATGGCTCGATTGCTAGTAACTGGCTTGATGTAGTCACAGACCTTACTGTCTCTTTTTACCTCGGATTTCCACATAGCATTCCAGGGCTTTCTTTGGGGCATTTGTCATTTTTCCTCCAAATGACTTGGTGACAATGTACAGCAATTCAAGTTTTCATCAGGCAACAGATGATATAGTCTTCCTTCTTTGCTGCCACAAGCCAGAAAAGAGACAAAATGGGGGGAAATGCTTTCATTACTGCACTTCCAAGATTCTCTGTCGGTGTGTCAGGGAGGGAAGTTCCCCGAAGTTGCACCCCTGACACTGGAGGTGCTCTGGGGGCAGTGCCACCCACGCTCTGTGATGCCTGGGTGAAGGCACTTCGTCCTTGCCAGTCTTCTTCTGTGCAGCCAGCTGTGCCTCTCCTGAGGCCTGGGACCTGTGCTGTTTACCTCATCTACAAGAGAAAGTCTGAGGGATGTTACACGATAGTAACTGCTCTGCTAGACACTGGGTGGATATGGAAGACCTTGTTACTTACGGTTCCGCAAAGAGGCCCATATTTTCATTTGGAAAAGGCAAATAAAATACAGATGGCCACCAATTGAAAAGTAAGGGGCACTAATAAATTTTCTGGCTCCGATAGCAGCTGTGAATGTGGAGTTCCGCATGCATTGAAATGGTGTTATAAACGGTGTTCGGTTCACGGGCAGCCAAGAGTGCTGCTTTGACTATTCTAGAACAGGGATGGGGAACCTTTTCTGCCAAGGACCACTGGGATATTCATAACATCACTCACGGGCCATACAAAATTATCAAATAAAAATTAGCCTGCTGTCTTTGGTCAAACGTTAATTAACTCACCCCTCATGCCTTGGCAGGGCCAAACCAAAGGATTTCATGGGCCTTATGCAGCCCTCGGGCTGGATGTTCCCCACTCCTGTTCCATAGGCAATTATGTATCTCCTATCTAGAGAGTAAATAAAAATGTTCAGACTCTTGACACGAAGGATTTGGAAGTTTAGGGTCCACTGGCATCTACGCTTGGCAAGACGGCTGCCCTCGTGGTGAGCATCTCTAAACTGCTACTGCCTTTTCACTGCTGCTTGTTTTTCCTTCCATTCCAGAACTCTCCCATCCTTTAAACTCACAACTTTTTCCTTTATTGATAAGCAGGTACTTTCTGAATAAGAGATTCTGAAGCAAGCTTCTTCCTGCTGCAGTGCGCCTCTCACGCACTGGCCGCTTGGAACAGGATCTTGTCTGGTCAGCAGGGTCCCTTTAAGGAGTGAAGGCCTGTGGATGTATTTATAAAGCTGGCTGATTTATCCCAGCAGTCTTTGCTGAGTGACCTGTAGATGACTCTTGCTTAGGCAGTGCTGCCCTAATTGCTGGCCACATTTGAGAAGACGCAAGATTATGCTCACGTGACTTCATAGAAAGGAAGGGCTCCCTATAGTAAACAGCCTGGTTGTCTTCTTGCACCTAATGGAGTTTAGGGCTTCCCGACCAGGCATCATAGGACCACTTTCTTTGGGGTCCTAAAGATGTCAAAACACCACATCCCCACTTCTCTGCCATCAGCAGCGCCATACCTCCACATAGGGGTGGAAAGCCATGTCCTCAACCCCCCTTTGGCCAGGGAGCCTCCTTTCTTCCCCTCTTGGGTTTAGGGGGCTTGGCAAGAGGCATCAAGGCTTGCTAGAGTTCCTTCCTACCTTGCAAGCCTGTGTTCTATGTGTAACGATCAACTCAACTTCCAGCAAAGAATGAGCTTCTTTACCCCAAATCAGGTTCTCTCCTAATTAGATACTCCTTACAGCATCTGTGACTTCTAGGAGGTAAACATCAATTGGAGGCAGGTGGCCACAGGCGCGCCCTATGCATGTGGAGTGATGAGTGTCCATTCTCTGCATGTGCACCAAAACAACCCACAAGTTCAAACAGCAGTTCAATAAATCAACCTGTCAGACTTCCAAAAACTAAAAACGTTAGGTGGAGGAGGGAATTGGTTAGACTGAACACGCAGAGTGAAGTGTCCATTGTTCTGTCAGTTGGTAGACCTGGCGTGATCAATGAGCAAAGCCAACAAGCCAATTCAGAAGTCCGTTATGGACTGAGCCCCAATGGGCATTTTTATTTTCTTTCTGTCATGATTTGTCATCATGAAATCTGCTCTGTATAAATGCATCAAGCGGTAGCACCTGTATTTCCTGTACCATCAGTGATAATTCTGTGGGGTTTTTTTTCCTTTTAATATTCAGTTAAAAGAACTGTTTGCATGGTGCCAAAAGCCTCATTTACCCAGTTGTCTAGTAACATATAAACGAATGTAAACAAAGGTAGCTTGTACATATGGATCTAGTCTTCAGAGCTTTGGATTCAGTTCTTAAAGGCATTGAACACGCAAGGAAAGGCAATGTGTTGCCCTGTAAAAATTACGCATTGATCAGAATGCGTAGAATCTTTGTGTTTGCTGTTCCCCACTCCACCCTTGGCCCAAGCTTTCATGGCATCCAGGCAATCTTTTCCTTCTTTGAAGTGTTCATCCTCATTAATAACTGCCACGCATCCAAAATGGAAACCATCCCCATTTCTTCCGTGTGCGCTGGAAAATTTATGAATTTAAGTTACCATAATTTTTTTTTACAAACCCAGAGATGTCACTAACAAGTCTGATTTTAAAATTGGGCAACCAGAGTTGATATGCAAGGTTGCGGCTATAGACACGCATGGCGTGTGGGGAAGGTCTGCCACTTGCGTCTGTAGACGCTTATAGCGTACAAAGGGTTAAATATATCCCAACACCTTAGACAGAAACTGCTAGCTAGCCATCTGCCCCCTGATAACTGTTGTCCTCTTCTCAATTTACTAAAGAAATCCCAGGTTTGGGTTCGGTATATAGTTACCCAAAATAAAAACTCCAGGTCCCCTTGCAACAAGATGTCCTCATGAAGCTAACTTCTGGACAGTGGAACCTAAGTAGAAGCATCCTGCACACCTTTTGAGAAGTGCCCTGAAAGTTGGGATATACGCCCTTCTTGGCCACTTCCCGCTGACAGACATGTGAGCCTGATGGTCGGAGCTCTGGTAACCATCTTGGGCCATGAGAGGAAATTATATGTTGAAGATGGAGAGCAGCAAGGTAGGTGGAGTCTGGGTCCCTGCTGACTGTGTAGTCACCATGCCAGCCTAGCATTGTTTCCCTTTGAGTTTAATTTACATAAGAGAGAAATGTACTTCTAGCTTGTCTTAGGCCCCACTAATGTGATTTTTCTTTCACTTGTAGCAGATTCTAACCAATACAATAGACAAGATATGGGGGGCAGGGGAATAGATCTATACTGAGAGAGTTTGCATTAAAAGTAATATCAGAACCAAAATTTGAACTCAGGATTTTAACTCTGCTGACAGGGTTTCTACTGTATCTTCAGAGACTATATGAGATTAAATAGACTGGTTGAATTCTTCTAACTTTTTAAACTTGATTTTTATAGCTAATTTTACATTCTGTAGTATTTTTTTTTCCTTAATTTGAGATTTGAAGTACATATTTTTAATAGCTTTATTAAGACACTAGAAGCCCGGTGCATGGGATTCGTGCATTGGGGGGGGGGGCCTGTGGGGATCAGCCCGTTGTGGGAGTGCTGCTCATCCCAGTCAGCCAAGCGGCTGTGGACCCACCCTCTGAGCTCTGCTCCCTAGTCCAGCATCTTCTGTGGAGCCGGAGCACTCGCCTCTCCAGGGGACCCAGTTGGGGCCGGGCTCAGGGACAATAGCACTAAGAGGCAGCAGGGTAGGCCTCAGTCCTATGCGGCCACAAACCCACCTCCCAGCCTCCGTGGTCAGCTCTGCAAGCCTGATCGCAGCCCGGGTTCCTGCCCGTAGGCCTGGGGTTCGCAGCCGCTCATCCTGGTCAGCCGAGCAACGCTCCCACTGTGGTAGCGCACTGACCACCAGAGGGTAGCTCCTGCATTGAGCGTCTGCCCCCGGTGGTCAGTGCACATAATAGCGACTGGTCGACCAGTTGTTCTGGTTGTTCCCCCGTTCGGTCACTGGGATTTTATTATATAGGATAGTTGCTATACCAAAAAATGCACATATTTAATGTATACAAAATAATCATTTTGGACATATGCATATCTCTTTGAAACTATTACTATATAGCCATCACCCCCAAAAGTTTCCTTCTGGCTCTGTCCAGTGTGGCTCAGTTGGTTGGAGTGTCATCCAGTATACCAAAAGGTTGAGTGTTCTACCTAAGTTTCTGGTTCGATCTTCAGTTGGGGTGCATATAGGAGGTAACCGATAGATGTTTCTCTCTCTCCCCTTTCCTCTCTCTCTAAAAATCAATTTTAAATATATATATATATTTATATAAGAACACTTAACATGAGATCTTCCCTCTTACCAGTTTTCCAGTGCACATACAGTATTGTTGACTCTGGGCAATCTGTTGGACAGCAGGTCTCCAGAACTTACTCATCTTGCATAACTGAACAACAGGTCTCCATTTCTCTCATCCCTCAGCCCCTGGCAACCACAATTCTCCTTTCTGCTTCTATGAATTTGACTAGTTTAGTTAACTCATATAAGAGGAATCATATAGTAGTTGTCCTTTTGGAATGGATTTATTTCACTTACCTCGTGTTCTAAAGGTTCATCCATGTTGTAGCATATGACAGGATTTCCTTCTTTATAAGGCAGAATAATATTTACCCCTTTGTATGTCTATACAGTATTTATCCATTCATCCACTGGTGGACATTTAGGTTGTTTCTATATCTTGGGTATTTAGAATAATGCTACAATGAACATGGGAGTACAAGTTTTTCTTTAAGGTACTGATTTCAATTCCTTTGGATATATACCAAGCAGCAGGATTGCTGGATCATATGGTAGTTCTATTTTTAATGTTTTTAAGAATTTCAATGCCATTTTCCATAGCAGCTATACCATTTTACATGCTCACCAACAGTGTACAAGGGTTCTGACTTTTCCACACCCTTGCCAATATTTATCTGTTTGTTTGTTTTTTATTATAATAGCCATCCTAACAGGTGTAAAATTGTATCTCATTGTGGTTTTGATTTGCATTTTCCTGATGATTAGTGATGTTTAGCATTCTTTTTATATACAGGCTGGCCATTTGTATATCTCGGAAAATTTTCTATTCAAGTTCTATGCCCATTTTCTAATCAGGTTGTTTGTTTTTTTGCTATTGAGTTATAGGAGTTCCTTAAATATTTTGAACATTAACACCTTATCAGATATGTGGTTTGCAAATATTTTCTCCCATTCTATAAATTGCTTTTTCGTCCTGCTAGTGTTTCCTTTGCTGTGCCGAAGCTTTTTAGTTTAATGTAGTCCCACTTGTCTATTTTTGCTTTTGTTGCCTCTGCTTTTAGTTACATATCCAGGAAATCATTGCCAGGCCTATGTCAAGATGCTTTTCTTCTGGTTTTTTTGTTTGTTTGTTTGTTTTCTGACTTTTACAGTTTTAGGCCTTACATTGAAGTCTATCCATTTTGAGTTGATTTTTGTATCTAGTGTAAGATAAATCTCTAATTTCATTCTTTTGCATGTGAATATCTAGTTTACCCAACATCAGAAAATGGACCGATCCCTGTCTGGGTAACTCATTTAGAGCATCATCCTAATATGCCAAGATTGCGGGTTTGATTTCCGGTCAGGGCACATAGAAGAATCAACCAATGAATGTATAAATAAGTGGAACAACAAATCAGTGTTTCTATATATCTCTATCTCACCCCCCCTTCTCTCTCTAAAATCAATAAATATGAGATCATTATCTCAATGCATTGAAATTCTGCTTCCTGGCAATCATCTACATTTTGGCGCAAATAAACACACAAAAAAATCTTTTAAAATATAAAATCAACAAACAAAAAATGAATATTTTGTTTTTAAAAAGGAAGAAAATGGATCGATGTTTTTGATTCTCAAAACTCACTCAGAATCTTGGAATAGGTCCCATCCAGATGTGTTATAGCTGAGCAGTTTGTTTGGAATAAGATTGTCTCTGTCTGTTCTCTGTTCCCTGTGGAGTTAGACGTGAAATCGGGCTTTGTGAGTCAGACCTGAGCATAGCAGGGAGCAGCACTCTGGCCTGTCGGTGAGGATTGGGTTCCAGCATCACCAGAATTTTCAACCCATCCCCTTTCATGGACGTGGCCTTGCAAAGTCACCCAGTGATTTCAAATCTGGTGACGTCTAGTTGTGAAAGAACTATTTTAAGAGAGTTGCCACAGTTGAAGGTTTATTGAGTGTTTATAAATGTATTCGTCACTGTGCAAACAGAGCAGCAGGTGGTCTTCATGCTGCCACCCATTCAGGTCACCGATGCAGAGCCACCTGGAAAGTTTCACTCAGTAATTGGACCTTCACCCTTCAGAACTTCACATTCATTAAATTCAGCAAGAAGGACTTTGACATCTCCTGAAATACCGTCTCCCCGGGCCCTTTGTTATTAGGTCTGAGCCTTCTGTGAGTCTGGGAGTGACCCGAGATTCAGGAGTTGCTGCAGAGGTGCATCTGACAACAGGCAAGCATTCTGGAGTGACTAGTAAGAGAAGGTTGGTCAACTAGGGCCTTCTAATCTGCCTTGCACACAGGAGTAACTTCCTCATTGTAAGTGGTCCTGTGTAGGACTTTGGAAAGCCTCAGGAGTTGTAATCAACAATTCAGTTTCTTCATAGGAAACCACCTGCAAAAGAGACGGGTGTTTGTAACCCCTCATATCTGACCCACTGCAAGTCCTAGGCTCGGGCCCAGCTGCTGTTACCTCCCTCACAGCCTCCCACACCCAGGGGCCCACATCCAGGGCCTTATTGATTTCATGGGCAGCCAGAGGAAGCCAGAGTGTGCTGGCTTCTGCCATTGTCCGTCATTTTATGGTGAAGGAGACAATTCTCAAGTCCTGTTGCTCCCCCGTCAGTAACTAAGCTGAGACATGGCCATGTAGATGGTGGGAGAGAGCACCGGGCTCTGCAGAGAGGCCTAGCCTTTGGCCCAAGTCATAGCACTAAGTTAGCTGCTGCCTTACCCAGACCTCGTTTCTGGGTTTCATTGTCTGAATTTGGTGAATAATGGAGTTAGGCTAAATAATCCAATACCAACACAGACAGACCCTTCCACCCAGTAGACCTTTCCAAATAATTTGGGGGAAATTTTGAGGTAGACTTTAGCTGCTGTAGCCCCTATTCCCAAATATAACTGTCCCCTTCCAGCCCTTCTGAGGACTAACAGTGGAGAAGTTTTATTTGGGAAGTCCGGTCAGAGGTGCATTAGGCCACCGCTTCTCCAGCTCCCCCTGCTGGCATGGCAGATGGGTTTGTGTCAGTGACTATATAAGGTAGGGGAGGGTGGGGGTAAGGGGGAGAGATCAACCAAAGGACTTGTATGCATGCATATGGGCCTAACCAATGGACACAGACAACTGGGGGGTGAGGGCATGAGTGGGGGGAGGGGGGTAATGGGGGAAGGACACATATGTAACACCTTAATCAATAAAGAAATTTTTTTTAAAAAAAAGAAAAGAATATCTATGTCCCCTGGCCAGGGAGCTCAGTTGGTTAGAGTGATGTTCCAAAATTGCTGGTTCCATCTCTGGTCAGGGCATATCCAAGAAGCAACCAATGATAAGTGGTACAACAAATCTCTCTCAATCTCTCTCTCTCTCTCCAATCTCTCTCTCTCTCTGTCTCTCTATTCCCCCCCCCCCCCCGCCTCCCTCTTGTCCTCTGTCCTCTCTCCCTCCCTTTCTCTTCCTCTATTTCTCTAAAATCAATAATCTTTTTACTTTAGTCAGTGGTCAGTGAGACAGGGACCTAAAGCCACCGTCCTGTTGACTCTGATGATGGAGATGGCCAGGCCCTCAGGGAACAGATCAAGCAGAACCCAGACTTTGGGCTGGGTTTGGGATGCAGAAAACAAAGGGAACAGAAAGAGAATAAAGGTGTCTGTGGCAGCCAAGGCGTCAGGAGCAAAGGAATTTCCCAAATCCCACCATGCACCTCTAACTGCCCCCGTTGTCATTTCAGCCCTAATTATGTTCCAGATCTGTGGTAAAGTGAATTAGAGAGAACTAGCCTGTCACCTGTTATGAGTTTACAAAGGGTGGGAGAGAGATAGAGATTACATCCAAAATGCATAGTTAAGTGAGCCTTCTGGTTATGGCAGAAGAGATAAGCCATAATAAGCCCCCACAACCCTAAAAATTATAGCTAACATTGAGTGTATATTCCATTAGCACATTATATTTATTTCCTCATCAGGTAGTCAGGGTTCTCAAGAGAAACAAAACCCAGAGGATATGTGTGTGCATATATTAAAAGATGTATTTTAGGGGCCTGACTCACAATTGTAGGAACTGGCAACTCTGAAACCCATAGGGCAGGATGGTAGTCTGCAGACTCAGACAAGAGTTCATACTGCAATCTTGAGCCTGAAATCTGTAGAGCAGGCCAGCCGCCTAGAAACTCTGGCAGGGTTTCTATTACAGTCCCGAGGCAGAATTCCTTCTTTTCTGGGAAACCTCAGTTTCTGTTCAACTGATTGGGTGAGCCCCACCCACATTATAGAATGTAATCTGCTTTAATTAAAGTAAACTGATTGTAGATGTCAATCACATCTGCAGAATACCTTTACAGCAATACCTAGTTGAGCGTTTGATTAAATAACCTGGCACCATAGCCTAGCCAGGTAGGTGTATCAAATGTAATCATCACAGGTAGGTGCTGTTGTCTACATTTTACTGATGATGAAACATGAGGCTACAACCTGTTAATTCAGGACCTTCTCAAGGTCTCATTGTTATATCATGGAGGGGTGGGGCAAGCAGTCTGGCTCAGGGACCCAGCTCTCAACAACATGGTGCACTGCCTCCCAAGAACACAGAGAGCCCTGGGGAAGGTGTTCTTCACTATGAGGTCTGAGAAGCTGTGGGGTAAATAAGCTATGATCAGCTCCCATGCCATTGTTGACTTAAGAATATCTAAGCTGTAGAACATTTTATTAGTTTTTTAGAGTTTGTTTGAGCCCAACGGAGGATATGCCTGGAAGCAAGATCTCAACAGACCAAGGAAAATGCTTCCCAGAATGACAGTTTGCTGTTTCTTTTATGCATTTGGAATTTAGGAGGGAACTAAGGAAGATTCCATGAGCCTGGGAGAAAGCAAGGCGAGGTCTAGGTTACAGGATAGTTAGCAAGACGGTGCTCTCTTGAGGGTGGTTATGCGTTAGAGGGGTCTGAAAAAGACATTTCAGAGGAGTGTTAACCTAGATGGCAGAGACGATGGACAGGGCTTGCTTAAGACAAAGATAAACCTTTTACTAAAAAAGTTAGAGGCCTGGGTGTGACCTCCCACCATGCCCGGCCCAATTCGGAATTTATGATCAGATCACCTTGTGCAGTTACTTTGGGTCACTGACCTGTCAGATTTTTTGTCCACACAGAGTGCCCACCAGCAATGTTTAAAAGCTCCTTTTGTCCTCTTGGGTCCTTTTCAGGTGAACATACAGGGTGAAATAAACTGCAGCAGAGAGAATACATTCTCTGTTATCCCCCCCTCTTTTCCCTAGATCTTTTCTCCATCAAGCTTTGCAGCTCCTCCCCACTCAGCTTGCTTCATTTTCCTTTCCTCGTTCTCTCATGCTTTTCTCTTTATATCATTTTTTTAAAAATATTCCTTCCTGAAAAATGAAAATAATGGAAGAAAATAGGAGACTTAAGGTGCTTCTGATATCTATAGCAGCAGTTGTCTTGGTCAGATAAAGAAGGAAGTGAG
This sequence comes from Plecotus auritus, assembly GCF_963455305.1. Classification (NCBI taxonomy): domain Eukaryota; kingdom Metazoa; phylum Chordata; class Mammalia; order Chiroptera; family Vespertilionidae; genus Plecotus; species Plecotus auritus. Next base: position 76,531,687 of record NC_137770.1, on the reverse strand, counting down.
GGAGGGAAGGAAGGGAAAAAAAAGAGGGAGAATGAGAAGGAGGGTAAGGGGAGAAAAATTTGGGTGGGGGGGACATGTAAAAAAGGAGAAAGATGAAATGTAATCTTAACTCTGCAAAAGGCAACCTCTTTGTGATTATTTTTGATGGTTTTATATTTAAGTATTTGGCCTGTAGGCCAAAGAATATTTTAGTCACTAAAGCAGTGGCTTGCAGACAGCTGCACTTTAGAATCAGCTGGTAACTCTAAAATGCTGCTCCCTAGACTATGCAAGTCATGCCAGTGCTGGTTAAACTCTCCTGGTGATGCCAGTGCGCTGCCCACTGGGAGAACCCGTATTACAGATGCTGTTAGCTGAGACTAACCCTGGTGATCAGAAGGCACAGTCATAGCTACCTCTGGTGGGAGAACTTTGGGGTGAAAAGAATTGGAAAGGAAACCCGATGCTCTATAGCTTTTTCTGAGTAGTGGTTATTTGAGATTTTTTTACATTTTGTATTCCTAATTGTATATATCTGATACTCTAAGTGAAAAAGTAAAATAATAATAATGCATGCATGCAGACACACACTAATATCTGGTATCACCCTCGGACACTCAGATTGTGTGACCTGGGCATGGATTGGCACAGCTCCCAGCTGCTTCCAGTGCCCAGCTGGGCGGAGAACCACCACACCAGGGAGAGGCTGACCAGCTCTGGAGAGAAGCTCAACAGACCGGAAGTACTTTATTTCTAGGACAAAATGGTAGTCACTCTTTGGCACTTCTTTTCCCAGATTCTCTATTTACAGTTATCTTACCAGTAACACAATATATTTCAAGTAGACCCTTCAGTCCCTTGTCTGCAATTCTGGAATTTCAAAAGGTTCTCAAAACTGTTTGGTTTGGTTTGGTTTGTTTTGTTTTGTTTGTTTTGTATTTTAGCAAAGTGGCACCAAAACATATTTGGCAGTAACACTTGACCTGAATTCATATAAGGCTCTTTAAAGACTTTACTTATTGGACTTCTTGCAAAGCCATATGTTTTGCTTCAGAAATATCAATATGTTTGATTACAAGAGTATTGCTCTGTTTCCCCACTGTGGGTATGACATAGTGTATGGTATTTATAAATTTATAAATCTGATAATTTAATTCTTGAAGCCATCTGGCTCAAGGGTTTCAGGTAAAGGATTGTGGCTGTAGTTCTTCACATTATTAAATTCCAGTTTGGTCTCCTGAGGATGTATTCTGATCCAGGGCAATAACCTCGCCCAGGGGGCCGTCCATTTGCCAACCATCTCTTGGTTTGGATTATGCTGACAGGCGATGACATTTATCCCAGCAGGAACCAACTCAGCCTTGCCCGCTATTGCATCCTGTGCCCGGCACTCAGCCTGGCACGGGGAGACCCTGATACATGTGCACTGGAGGAATACTGGAGTCTAGTGTGTGTTGATTTCTCTAGTTTCACTCTCAGCGGGTGGCATCTTCCAGTCTTCCCCCTAAATCTTGGGAGCACCAGGCTCTGATAACATCTGTTTCATTCCATCTCCGCATTCCCAAAGGACGCTTTCCAAGGGGTATCGGTTATTCAAAGACACTGTTTTAAAGAGCGGATTGATTTCTAAAGCAGGAAAAATAAGCCTATGTAACCCTAAATGTAGTAGGGACTATTGAGGAGAAACGAACGGTATTCGCTGTAGAGTAATTATGGTCCTAGTTTGTTCTCTCCTGCATTGTAATTACATGCATATTTTATATGCTATTGTTCAGGCAGACATAGAATCTAGAAGCTCTTCATGCTTCATGCTGTTTTCAGAGTTCGAACAAACAAACAAACAAACAAATCCCAGATATGCTTTTGGTGTTTGATAAGTCTCCTTTCAATTTCTCTGACCCTGATAGCCGTCGCGACCTAGAGAGCTTGGGCTCTGGTAGACTGAAGCTGAGATTTCTCTTCACCCTTACCAATGGCCCTAGCTCAGAAAGATGTTCAGAATCTAGAGCTATTGGTTCCATGCTGGATGGGACACCCCTTATTCTCTAGACCAGTGCTTCCCAGAACACTCTGCAATCATAGAAATGGTTTCTATCTGTACCATCTGAGACAGTAACCACTAGCCACATGTGGCTATTGCATATGGACATGACTAGCATAAATGAGAAAATGAGTTTTTAGTTATATTTCGTTTTTAATTTACCTTTATTGTTGAAAATATTATAGTATTTGTCCTCCATTGACCCCTTCGCCAAGCCTTCACTGCATTTTGATTTCAATACCACAGGTAGCTAGTTGCTACCGTATTGGATGGCTCAGCTCTAGATCTGGGGTGTAGGTGCTTCTCATTCTGACATAAATGTCTGGGTCATTCTAAGGTTCCCCAGAGATCACTATACTCAACCTTAAAATAAGGGATGGGCCCTGGCCGGTTGGCTCAGTTGGTTGGAGCATTGTCCTCTACACCAAAATAGTTCAGATCCGATCCCCAGTCAGGGCATATACCCAGGTTGTGGGTTCAGTCCCCTGTTGGGGTACCTACGGGAGGCAGCCAATCAGTGTTTCTCACATCATTCTTTTTCTCTCTCCCTCCCCCTTCCTCTTTCTGTAAAATCAGTTTTAAAAAACCATATCCTCAGGTGAGGATTAAATAAATGAATGGATAAATAATAAGTAAATAACATAAGGGATTAAGGAATTCCAGAAAAAAATAAAAAATACAGCCAAACAAAAGTGAAAGCGTGGGAGTGTTGGAGAGGCTGGCACATCAGGGGACTGCATCTAATTCTGTGGCTGAATGTTAGTGTTTGGTTGGTTGGGAAGTAGTAGAAAGTGATTTTTCTGAAAAGCAAGATCCTAAACAAGCTGGTAAATGCCATGATAAGAAGTTTGGACTTTATCTTGTAAAGATGTGTGTGTTAGAGGATATAATAATTGGGCTGGTGTCAAAATGCTCTCAGCAGCAAAGCCATTCTGCATGTCAAAGGTGCTCACTGCAGCCCGAAGGTTGTTTGAACTCTGACAAGTGGTTCTCTGTGCCACTTGGCACTGTCTCCCGGCCTTGGCACCTCCGAGAGCCACCTCCTGCACACCAGAAGCCCAGTTTGGCATGGGATGTCCTCCTGAGGTTGGACTGGAAGATTTCTTAAACGGGCTCTGCAGATGGCTCGTGTGTAGCACTGGGAGCCAGGGAGGGGGTCTCGTAGGGACCTGGGTGCAGGGCGCCTTCCCACAGCCCCAGGCACCTGCCAGCAACTAAATGATCAGAGTGTATATGGGGCTGGGGGGCATAATCACAGACCCCAAGATAACTGGAGACATAGGATTTCAATTTAAGTGAGGGAGCACCAAGCCTCATCAAATACTTTCCAAGGGTTTACAAACTGGAAATCAATATAACTGAAACAAAATCTATACCTTCTCTGATTTTTTTTTTCTTTCCCCCAGTGTTTAAAGTTAGCTATTTGGGAAAATCTTTGCACTATGGGCTTTTCCTTTACTAAAATTTTAAAAGTAACTCAAAACATTGACTTCCATGGACCCAAACACTCTAAAAGAAATTGAATTTTACTTCTCACTTGGCAAAAAATAAAGTTTGACTTTGGAGAGTAGGAGGACTCCTTTGCAAAGATGGTCATCATCCCCAATTTTCCCTTATTGAAAAAGAAGATACTAATATACTATTGAGAGTTGTTTTTCTCTCCCCTGAATCTCTGACACCTGCTTTGATTGGAAATTTGTTGATAACATAGTTACAAGTTGTAATTTTTCGAGAAGTGTGATTTGTGGTCTTCCTCGGGTACGTGGTAACTTGGGCTACCTTACACTCCTAAGTATTGATTTCCAGGAGAAACAAAGTGAGAGCAAAAAAATAAATAAACCTTCCCCATTATTACATATGTGCTCCTGATGCCTACAGTTGTTCCTACTGTAGCAACCGGGGCTTAAACTGTCAGTTTGACAACCTGTAAGGCTCTTTATCATAGAGAGCAAGAAAAATCAATGCCGAATTACCTCAGGGATAGTATTGATGACCTAAATGTCATTTTCTGTTTTTATTACTTTTCATTGTATTTAGATTGTAATTCAAGCCGCTTTCTAATTAATTTGCTTTGGCTCTGTTGGAAATAGAAAAAGCTAACTATCTAATAGGTGACACATGTCCCAGGGAAACCTTACAACTTCCCCATTTCCCCAAGATCAATCACCCGTGAAACAACTTACCAAACTTTTGTTTTTCTAGCAAATTCTTAAGAAATACAATAAAATTAAATTTGTCCAGTCCAAAGACACGGGGAGAAACGTGAATGAGCGCAAGCGACCTGAAAGCCGGTTTTATCTAGCTGTAATCTCTCTCCTAGTTGTTAAAATATCCCGCAGCACTCGATCATGTTGCATTTTAATTTTAGAGCCGTGTGTTATATTAGCCAAGTGCACATGTTCCTGATTTGAACGACGAGTTCCCTGGCTGCTCACCAGAGCTCTGAGCTGGCACGGACAAGGTCCCGAGCAGGTCAGCGGCCCGGAGCCTGCATCTTGGTTAGATCTTACCCGCATGGAAACCAGAAGCCTGGGTCGGGGCAGCGGGCCCGAGACGGCCCTGATTAGATTAGGCCTGCATTTATCAACTAACAGAGAGTACACTTAACCTTTCAACTCGGGAGTTTTGATGTATCTTTATGTTCAAACGAAAAGGTGAATGTTATTCTGCCGAAGTCTTGGTCCGACAGCAATGAAGCGTAACACCCAGCTTTTTCTAATTTCATCTACTAGAGCGACAACGTGCAAGATGCACCCGGGGAAGACCGCATCTCTTTTTCAAATTTATAAGGGTGACATGCTGACATTCTAGAAAACTATCTTATAATTTCACATCACTTCCATTTTTTAGGAGTTTAATATTTCCTGTGGCGTCTATGTAATTAATTTATTTGCTCATTCATTTGATTTGGAAGATTAGAGCTATTCTGACAATGAATAGATCCACGTCATGAAAATCCACATGGAGAAGGAACAGTGAATTCCCTTTAGAAATTTGATTTTTTTAATTCCCTAAGTATCTGGCTGAAGTATTACTTTGAAACATTATATTATTTCTTCAAAATGCACTGTTTAATTTCTACAAAGTTCCCATTAAACTTCTAACAAGACGGATTGAATGCTGCAGTTTTAGGGTAGAGTTGTCCAGTTCCTCTGGTTCACTTTTCCTCAGGAGCCTTTGATACCTTTGACTGCTGGGCAGTCTTCCTCACAGGTCGGGCCAGACCTGGGCATCCAGGGCCCCAGGCTCCCTGTTGGAGACATTCCTGGACCAACAGGGGTGGTGATGGGACCGAGGCATGTTCATTCCTTCAGACACTAGTTTCTCATTGAGTGTCTACTCTTTCTAGGCCCAGGGGCTTGGGTGGGGCTGGAAGGTAGAAGCACCCTCCCTCTAGAAACTGACTTTCTCAATTCTTTGGCATCCATGACCTTGTCCTGTGCTAGTACAAGGTCATATATAACTACCTGCTGTAGCCTTCAAGATAAAATTATTTTTCCTGGTAAAAGGATTGCTTTTCCTGCCATCACATTGTTCCTGCAATGTGCTTGTTCAGTTAAGTAAACTCATTTCATGTGACATATATAGACTCCCAGCCCAGAACTCGGGTTCAAAGAGGGGAAAAGCAGCAAAGAGCCTTCAGGAGAAGCAATTCTTTCCTCGAGTAAAATAAGGATAAAATGAGCTCGTTTTAATTCTATTACGGTAAAAGTGTTTGCCAATCGCCCCAACCACTTCGTGTGAAATCTAAGTCTCTGAGACATTTTGAACCTCTTCTGAAACATGAGGCTGTTTTCCTGATTGACTTTCATTTGGATAATTTTTAAATTTCCTATTACATTTATAAACTTATACTTTCAAAACTGCTGCATGGATTACTATATCTGTCTTTCTGTCTTAGTAATTTTTTATCTCAAACTTCTGATCACGAGGTTATATCATTGTAAGGTTATGCTGAATTTGATATTTATCAGAAAACTAAATACGAACCAGCAGGGATCATCATTATCTTAATTGTTGTTGATAGACACATGTTTTATGGTGCTTAATTTACTAAATATGTATTTGATAGATCAGTCAGTAACATTTACTGAGCCCTAAGTGTGACTAGAATACAAGTATTTCATAATCATGCCCACGATTAGTGATTGGGGGGGTGGGGAAGAAATACATGTGCTTAAATTATTTTTATAATTTTCTCCATTTCTGAACAACCCCTGTGCCTTCACAACCTATCAAATTCACTTTCTCATTTCTGGGCACCTTAAGTTGGACAACTCTTTTCTGATTTTCAGATCAATCTGAAAATAATGGTTCATTTCCTTTTATCCCTCATTTTTTTTCAGAAACCTATTTTATATGAAAGGGTTGCCAGCTTCTCGCTATCAAGACCAAGAGCATAGCTATCAACCATTCAGACTTCTAGTCAACATTGCAAAACCATTTATTGAGCACCTACTGTGCACCAGGCTGTGTTCTAGACATGGGGTCTAAGTCTTAAGGGTTTTTAAGGTAATTGGGGGAGTATGGCCAATGGCCCAGCTCATTGCACTGGGGGAGTTAGCGTTGGAATTGGAACCTCTGAGTAATTTATTCTAGATCTTCACTGGCTTTGGTGTTAGAATATTTCAGTCCGTTGTGGAGAGAATGCATTGTTCAGCATACTGAGGGATATAATTCTGAATCCCAAATGCTGTTACCACAGGCCTGGCTCAGACTGGTTATAAGACCTCTCCTCCACTCTCCCTCCCCCCGCCCCACCTCCACTCCAGCCCCATAACATGTGTATTTTCCAGGTTGTTGGCTTGGTCACAATCAGCTCTGCCCTGCCTCTCACCCACTGCTGTTAGGAAGTTCTGAAGCTGCTGACCCCACAGATGTCTGGATTGGGGGTCACAGGAAATCAGGAGAGGATGAGAGAGACACGGGACAGCCTGGGAAGCAGGTCAGGAAGTGAGAGAGGGATGGTGTTTTATTAAGTCTAAAATCCTTTTGGTAGTTGCTTTGTCTTTTTACCCCCAGCGACCAATTTTTCCTTCTGTTTTGCCTTAAATCTACAGTATTTTAATAAGGCTTCTTTCCACATTTATTTCCTCCATAGTCATTTTATTCCTGTCCTATACTTATCCCAGAAAAGCAGTATCTATGAGACATGGTTGTGAAATATTTCTTAGAATTAATCAATAACACCTTGAGGTTTTCCAGCTTAATTTATATATATTAATCTTGGAATATAGTATACATCTCTCTAGCATGCAGTATTGTAGTTGTTTGGACGCCGGCAGGTTGTAGGGGTGGGAGGGGAGGAAGTTATATTTTTAGCTATAGTGATTCCCTTTGTAAATGGTGTACACTGTAGTCCGTCCTCCAGTTGATTTACTGCAGATGGAATCAACTCACTTTAAGTACAATCTCCAGTTTCAGTGGTTTACAAAACCAATAAAAATATAAAATGCCGAAATAAATATTTAAGATTCCTTTTCTGCATTGCACTAAAGACATGATGAAAATATATTTTAAAAGAAAGTATTTGCACTTGAGGAATTCAGGTAAGAGTCATGAAGCTATAATTAAAAACAGAGTTGTAGAGGCCAAGTAAAATTTGAGGGAGATAATTAAATTTTACTATTCATTTTATTTTTATCTTCTATTCATTTAAACAAAGCCAATCTTGATGGACTATAAAATACACCATATGTTGTCATTTTAAAATAAAGGTCTGCATTTAAATTTGGCATGTCCTCCATGTGGCCGGATGCCACCCCTGCCTGCATCAGAACCCTGCTCAGCACAGGGCTTCAGGGAAAGCGCCACCGACTGACCAGAGTCCCCCAAACAGAGGAACCTATTCGCTGCCTTACTTTCATTTTTTTTTATTCTTTTTTTTTTTTTAATTGTCTAAAGGTTTACATTTGTCTTCTTTTTCCCCAGTTGACCCCCCCCCGCAACTAGCCATTCCCGGCCCAGGCAAGCCCCTACCACCTCAGTGTCTATGTCCATAGGTTATGCTAATATGCATGCATACAAGTCCTTTGGTTGCTCTCTAATCCCCCTCTCCCCTACCATTTGTCTCTGGATCTATTCTTATTCATCAAATTATGGTGTTCATTATATCCCACATATGAGTGAGATCATGTGATAGTTATCTTTCTCCGACTGGCTTATTTCGCTTAGCTTAATGCTCTCCAGTTCCATCCATGCTGTTGCAAATGGTAAAAGTTCCTTCTTTTTTTATAGTGCCGTAGTATTCCATTGTGTAGATGTACCACAGTTTTTTAATCCACTCATCTGCTGATGGGCACTTAGTCGCTGCCTGACTTTTAGATGCAGTCCCAGCCCAACTCCTCTTCCACTGCCCCCCCTGCTGTACCTGAAGTGGTTGCTTTTTCTCCCCAAAACATGCCAGACCCCTTCATCAAAGGCCATCTCACAACCCACGTAAGCCCAGTTACTTTCTTCAGGGTTCAGATCTCAGGGTTCAGATCTCACTCCCTGCCTTTTCTGGAGATTGAGACCCAAAAAGAGAGCTCCTTGGTTCCCAAACCTGGCCACACATCAGAATTAATGGAGTCACTTGTTTAAAATATGGATCCAGAACCTCCTCTAAATCTAAATCAGACTCTGGTCTGAGGCCTAGGAATCTGCATTGTACCTGGCCCCCCAGCTGACTCTCATACAGGTTCCTGGGAACCGCCGTTGGTTTGGGGAGAGAACCACTAGTGTAATGAAGAGCCAGTAATTCTGGATTTTGTGGGACTGAGTTCAGATTTTAGGATCTGTCCTTACCAGCTGCCCGGGTTACCAGACCTCTCTGGACTCAGCAGACTGCAAAATTACAGTCCCTTTCCCAAAGGAATTTTGGGACCAAGAAGCCTATGTCAGTTTAAGAAACCACCAACCAAGCTGTTCCATCAGATAACGTGAATTTAATCTTCTGTACATGGTCCAGGGAGAGAGAGGCCACCTTCCTGGGTGGCACGTGGGAGCAGACCCCTTTTTATGTTGTGGTCACACTATACCGAGTACCAGCACCTTTCCCTTCTCTCCCCTTTTCACGTGCAAACAAGTTTTCTGTCTTTGATCCAGAACTCTCAGTCTTTTGTGCTGAAGTATGACCACGAATGGAGAGCAGATCTGGATTCCCCATACACCTTGGTTGCACCCCAACACACGGTGGGGGGAGACACGGGAGCACCGTGTACCTATTTGAGACTGGAGACCGTCAGATATTTAAGTAGATTTCAGTGTCGTTTAGATGGGCTTTTCCTTTTCTTCATTCAGGAAAAGAGACTCATAGAACTAGATGGGACCTCTAAAGCCATCTCATTCAGCCCTCTTGTTAAGTTTCAATAACTTTCTGCCAACAAATGCTTGGATCATAAAATCTCATTAGCTAACCAAGATGAGTGGAGAAACCTTCCTGAAATGAGACATGTGTAAACCAAAACTGGAAAACATTTCAATTGTGTTTTAAACTGTTGGTTTAACCAGTGGTTGCAAGCACTTGTAGTAGAATTGTATTAACTAGTATAATTGAAATCCTGTTACAGATGAATTCCTTACAAGCTATCATATTTAGACCCGCACCTCACCCCTGCCTTCTAGCTGCAGCTATTCTCTTTTATTTGATCTGCAGCTTTTAAAAAGGAAAACTCTCCACTAATAAGTTGACTTGATTATCAACAGTGAGCAACCTTGAAGGCTTAGATAAATTAAAGAGTAATGAGTAACCCCATTTGCTAAAACAAAATGTAAAATGTATTTGTTGCTTATTAAGCACTTGTTATGAGATGGATCCTAGATCAGTGGTATTATATGCATTAATTCTATGGACATGTTTTATTAATCCTTATGGCCATCCTTAGAGCAGATGCTCTATTATTTCTGGTTTACTCATAAAAGAACTGAGGCCTGCTCAAAATCAGAGAACTAGTAAGTGTCTGAGCTAGGAATCCAACCTAGGCCTGACGCCATGGTGTTTAAGGGCAATTAATGATATTAGGACATGATTTAGGCTAAGCTTCCTAAAATTTTGAACTAAATATTCATTAAAGCTGTGAGCTTTCTCCCTTTATAACTTTGCACTTATGCAACATTTTGCATATAGTTTCAGAAGATTTAAAGATTCCCTGCAACCCAGTGCTACCCAATGAGCATACACCTCTAGATTTAGCTGGATAGTACAGATTGTTAAGTAATTACAAGGTAAATCAACCATTTCCTCATATTTATTGGTAGCATTTTAGATGGGAACAAGAAGGAAACCCTAGTGAATTTGGTGGGTGTATTCCATTGGGTTTGAGTATATGCTACAACAGGGAGTTCACATACCTCTTTTTGAGTGGCAGAAACACCATTTTTTTAAGACTCCTTTTTGTTGTTGTTGTTTAGAGATCCCACTCTATGACTCACTTTTGCATATGGAAATAAGAATAGTAATAGAATTTTTAAAAATATTAGGGCCAAGGGGGACCTCAGAGATTATCTAGTACAACCTTCTCATTTTCAGATGAGAAAAAAAAGGGTCCAGAAAGTCTCTGAAACTTACTCAAGATCACACAGCCAATTAGTCAAGGTCAGGATTAGAGTCCAGGACTTTAGATTCTTTTTCCAAATGTTTTACCTACTGTATTGAATAAACCATTAGTTCATGTGTGCACATCCAAAGAACAATATGTACCTATTGTGCATCTTAAACCTATTTCTTTTCAAACTGCTGAAGCATATTCTCACTTGATTGGAAATAAATAAAACATTGATAAGACATTTAACACGAAACTCATTTCAGCCCTGTAAAAGTTCAGACAGAAGCTGCAGTGCAGGAGTCCTGGTGCCCCGTGAGGTTGGGAACACTGCCTAGTGGACAGAACTAAAGTATCAGACGCTCACTGGTCTTTATTCAGATCTGCTACTCTTTGGCCTCTTCATTCTCCATCCTAGCCAACATGGGCACCAAACTGTTTGCTAGGCCCTAGGCTGGACCTTAGGAACCCTGGGACACATAGATCCAGTCCCTCTCCTCACAAAGATCTCAGGCACTGGAGGGATTAGCAGACAAATACAGGTGTGGCCCCGCAGCATTTCACAAGGTGAGAGAGACATTACACTCAACACCATCCATGATCTAAACGGCATCTGGAGGCATTCCTCCTCAGGAGAATAGCTTCTTGTTTCCTCAAAAGGTTTTCTCCCTAGAGGAAAATATTTTCAGTTTATTTTAGTAGAGTATTTGCTAGTATGCCTAGTTTTTCCTTCAACAGGGATTGCCTCCCAAAAATACTCATGGATTATAATCAGACTAATTAAGAAATAGGAGATTTTTCTTTCACAAGACCAAGAGTTACCAGCCCTGGTCTTTTGAGGGTATCCCCAGTTATCTTAAGGGACATGGGGAAAATGCCAAAATAAAAGTAATTCTCATCCCATCATTATATGTAAACCAAATATCTATAATGATAAACACTAATGTAAAAAGTCAGTGGCTTAGAGCCCTGGCACATGTGGTTCAGTCGCTCAGTTGCTCAGAATGTCACCCTGAGCACCAAAGGGTTGCAGGTTGAATGAGCACATAGAAGGTAACTGATCCATGTTTCTTCCTCTCTCTCTCTCTCTCTCTCTCTCTTTCTCTCTCTCTCTCTCCTCCCTTTCCTCCTTCCTCTTTTTCTGGAATCAATGTAAAACATATCCTCAGGAGGTAAGGATTTTTTTTCAATGTGAACCAATTTTTATTTTTTTTTTAATTTCTTTATTGATTAAGGTATTACATATGTGTCCTTATAGGATTTTTTTTTTAATCAGTGGTATGGCTAAAACAAACTACAAGGATGAGGAACTTGCTCCCAAAAGTATGTGGATGGAGTTTTCTGTTAGATCAGCAGTAATGTGGTGATGTGTAGCAGCTGTTGACATTTTACAAGAAAACGGACCACATTGTAATATCGCTAATTCACTCCTAGTCAGTCATCACTCTCTAAATTAACTAATAATTCAGCATTTTGGGTTTGCTGTAAAAAGATTCTGTATGAAGCTGTGAAATGGCAACGGCATTTTCAGACTTAGAATTTTTATGACATTTTAAGTTGCAAACAACTCTTTTACGCTGGAAGGGAGAGCACACACATTCACCTGTGTGTTGATATGAACTAATGTATACAGGACTTTTTCCTCTGGGATTTCTCAATGCATTATAATGCAAATTGCACTTATAAACTGACCAAACTATTGATGGCTTTATTGAATGGAATAATTTATTACAGAAGTATTTTAGGCAGATGATATTTCGTCATCAAAAAACAGTAAACACAATAGCCATTTCCCATAAGACTGTTCTCTTGAGCCAAGGACTTAAAAAGGAAAAAAAAAAAAAAAGAAAGAAAGAAAAACTTGCCTTGTTCCAAACATAGCATTGTACTAAACAGTTGTTTATTACGCTAGAGAGGACAAGAGTTCCGCCAGCCAGACATGGTGGACTGGAAAAAACATGCCGTTGTGTCAGATCAGCCCCAGACACCTCCATTTTTCCCTCCTTTCCTAATAATGTTTGACAAGTGGAGATGAATTTTTAAAATCCCAGCCTCTTTTATGCCATTCATTTGGGATAATACTATAAAATCTCTCCTCGGGTACTCAGAGTATTACAACATCAATGACCTGTCAGCAGCTGCACACAGTTTTTCTTTCTAAGGCTGCGTAAAGCTATGGTTAAATTCTAATTTTCTAAAATAGGTTTAAGTACGGGGCGAGCCAAAATTAGGTGCACTTTTCTTGCTTGAGATCAGACCACAAATTGTACATTGTACTTACAGAGATGATTAAGGCGGTCCAGCTGCACACCAGCAGTTTGGCAAATTAATTGGAGCATGCAGATTTGTGTAAAAACATATGGTGGGATTGGGGAGCCCTTTTTTTTTTCAAATGCTGTATAAAAGTTTTGGGGTGTTTTGGTTTTTTTGCAAATCCCCATGTATGTTCTCTAACTCTCCCCTAAAAGCCTAAGATTCAACTCGGATTTGCAAGGGGTCCAATATTGAAGCACTTTTGTCCAAATGGGAATGCCTGATTGGTACCTTTCTCCCAATTAGTGGGCAGCCACCTCTTCCACTTAGTAAAACCCAAAGTGTTCATTATTGTAAAGTTGTTGCCCGATGAAACCAGAGCCACTCGTTTAAACAAGGTGTGCACTTAGGAGCCACACAGAGCTGGATCCGCGGAGCCCTGATCCAGGTGAACACCTGGGAAATGTAAGTTGGAATTTGCTGGAATCTGTGGATTGAAAATAACTCTCACAGAGTTATCATAAAGATTTGTGATAAAGTATGCAAAGTGCCTGGTGCTTAGCAGGGGGCTCAGTGAAGGGTAGAGGTCTGGAGGTGGTGGCTGGGACAGCCAGTGGAGAAGGAAGGAGCAGAGGTGGCCGAAGGTGGTGGTGTTGAGTTGGACATCGAGGCCATTATGTCAGTTATTTCAGAGGGAAAACGTCAGAGTACTAGCTCACAGCAGTTGTGAAAAGCTTCACGTTCAATTTCTGCCATATATGGTGCATCAGACACTGGCCTTTGTGCCCTTGTTACTTAAGAATCTGCTCAAAATGTTCCTGGTGCCCTTATATTTGCTCTGCTGCACTAAAGGATTATCACCGATTCTGTGGGGAAATCTCTAATCTTTCAGACTTTTTGTTATTGGCAATGAGTTGGATCTCATCTTAAATAATGCTTAAATGTTTGAGTTATTCAGTCTCATCTCTTTCCCTTTGCTTTTTGGTAAGTAAATCCCCCTTTCTCAATTTCTTCATGTGCTGGATAGTGCTCCTTCCCTCTGCTTTTTTTCCTTCAGTCTCATAAACATAATTATTGTACCATGGGGACTCTTCTAGAAATGGGCTGGAGTTCCTGTGGGCACCATTTTTTAAACCCCCTGCTGATTTCATGACACTGAATATGTGTGATTTTCCCCACCCACATGAAACTGTCATTGTATCCAGAACTATGTTAAGATTATAGTGAATATAATTAACTCCCAAAATCTATTAGCTTAACTAATATTAACTCCATTGATATGTTCCCATCATCGCACTATTGTGAGATTTTAATTGTACTATAGCTTTAGTCAGTTCTGTCACTTAAAGATTGATTTCTCTTTGTTTTAAAAATGTTATGGGTCCTTTTTTAAAAATGTTTCATTTCTAATGTATAGCTATAGGGATCATAGCAAAAGGCCAGAATCGGGTAACATGTATAACATTTAATATTTCTCTAAATAAATTAGGAAAGTTACTTTTTTTATAGGAATTATGTAACTTACAGTTGTAAAATTGGATTAAGGCCAATATACTTTTACTTACCTGAGAAAAAAATATTGTTTCACATTTAATATATATATATATATAATGATAATCATATTTTTTAAAAATATAAGTAATTTGAACTCAGGTATGATTTTTTTAAAAATCTTAATACTCTAGTTAGTACATCCTAACAGATAAAAATATAATGTTACCTTTGGATGTTTTAGAATGCCTGGCAAAAATCTTATTTTATAGAATTTAAAGATTTGTCTGTGCATACAAAGTGAGAAGTAGCTTGTCAGAGGTTATGGCATCAAATGTAAAATACCTCTGAGGCAGGATAGTAAGAAGCCAGGAAAATGCATTGGCTAGTAGAATGGGGAAACTGAGACAGATGGCTGATATTCAAACTGGCCTCACCCACACCCTGACTCACTGCCTCCTTCTCCCTGCATGACCATACCCTTAAGCATTAAGCCCTCGGGACAGTGAAGTTCTGATCAGCATAAAAGAGCCTTAGGAACAAAGCCTCTGGTCTGTTGACCACAGAAAGAGAGTTTTAGTAAACTAGAGATAACATCTAGGCTCAGTCGTATTTCAGCTCCAGGCTCAGAAAAGCTGCAAAATCAGATAAAGGGTCACCATAGCTGACATAATGACCTGATGCAATGACCAGTGACCCCCCCTACCCTACTGCTGACCAGTCAGTAGAGACCATGATCCTGACACTCATTTTGATAAATTAGCATATTAAAGGACACACCTGGAATGCTGATGAATTTTCTATTGGGATCATTCCATGGGACTTCTAAAATACCTGTCTTTAGAAAACTTAAAAACCCTTAAGATAAAGGACCCAATGCGCATTCACTCTCTAGAGCACACCTGTACCTTCTTTCTTCCAGCGTGCATCTTTGCTTTCTTTCTCCTAAGCTCTAGGGGTCACCACAAGACTCACAACCAGGGTAGCAGGGGGCACTGGCAGCTTGTCCCAGATTAACCTCCTCCTGAACCTCTCCAAGGACCATCCTTTTGCCTCTGTAACTTGTTTCCTGAGTCCATGCAGCCCAGCTGGCTCACTTCTCCTACCTCTGTGACTTTCTCTCTAAAAGGCCAAGGCAGCTCTCTGAGCAGCCCACTAGAACCTTCTCTTCGAGTATACTTTTGCTTTGCATACTAAATTAACTTTCTCTTGTGCTAGAGTTCTTGGCTCTGAATTCTTTCTTTGCTGAATTCAGGAGCCAAGAGCCCACATTGCTGATAACATCTCAATTAGTCTGAAAATAAAATTATTACTTAAGTGCATTTTAATAATGCTTTGCATTTACATCAAATTTGTAGCATTTAAATACTCTGAATAAAAATGAATTTTTTATCTCCCTATATGAGATAAGATGCCAAATATAAGGCCTCATTTTTTATTTTTTATTTTTAACTCAACTGGAAGAGTAATAGATGTAATAGGGACTATGGGGTAAAATCTTTCAACAGTACTTTCCAGGGTTACTCCATCATTCCTGGGTAAGAAGTCAACAGAGCTCAATCTTAACTTCAGTATCTTGCCTGTTAGTCTCTGGGGACTCACTTAGCTTCCCTAAATACTTCATCCTCCTACATAACATATCAGCATTTTCTAGAAAGCATAAAGCAGTATACAAATGTAAATTGATACTATTCTCTCATGTCTGGGGAAAAAAGGAAATGTCTTTACAGCTTAGTTATTTGGTCCTTTAATGCTTTCAACCTTACCTAGATTAGTAAAATAAAAAAATCTTTCTTCTCCCATGTTTCCTGAAATATAAAGAAAGAAGAAGTTGCAGAAGTATCCTCTAGACCAGGGGTGGGGAACGTCCGGCCCTCAGGCCATATAAGGCCCACGAAATCATTTGGTCTGGTACTGCCAAGGCATTAGGGGTGAGTTAATTAAATGTTTGACCAAGTATAGCAGCCTAATTTTTAAGTTGATAATTTTGTATGGCCTGTGAATGATGGTATAAATATCCAAGTGGCCCTTGGCAGGAAAAAGGTTCCCCACCCTTTTTTATCCTCAGTGTCTCAAGGCCTTGGATAATTTCTGTCATTTAACTTTGGATAATTGATGTACAGTTGCCCAAAGAAACCGATCCACCACACACACAAATTGAGGAGTTCCAAAATTGCAAACGACTTTTGAGTTAATTATGTTAATTTTTTAGAAAACATAAATATAGAAGTAGTATAAATAAAGTTAAGTCAAATTATGCAAAGCACTTTAATAACAGAAGTAGGCATTGAAAAATATGTAGCCTAAATCTTCTGTGACCTTTCTGTCTCTCATAGTATATTTTTTTAAGTTTATAAGTAGTGAATCTAAGCAAAATGGAAGATGCAAAATGAGAATATTTGTTGTTGTAATATAACAAACATTTTATACATTTTATACTTCCTAGATGAATGGCACTAGTCCTAACAAATAAGTAAGATTCAATAAGAGAACAAGCCCCTTATTTAAATTACTGGTAAGACAAAGTCTGAGTATCACTCTATGAGTCTGAAAGGCTTCCTCTTAAAATTATGCCCTACATGCAATATCCTTCTTCCTCTTGTAAGTTTTTATTTCCATCTTCTTCCGAAGTGTCTGACCTTGTGCTGGAGAACTTGGGAGCAGCATCGAACCATCGGAAGGCATTTTAGTTAAGAGTCTTCAGAATATGCCATGGAGACTGTTAGTGCCACAAGACAGACCAGTCTAGAACCAGTGTGTAACGTTGGGTGAGATAAAATAATTCTTTTCAAATGGTAATCATAGTCCATTTCTGTAAAACCAATACTTGGTCCAAAAATAAGCCTGAAGGGCATTATCAATGTGTCCGGAGCTCTACGTGATTGATTTGTGCTGGCTCTATCATGAAAACACAGAAGGCACAGGGGCTGCTTCCCTATGGAATCGTGGTGGTAAATTGCCATATGTGTCCCCGTTAGAAGCCTAGTTTATTTGGTTGTGGATGTAACAACTTCACGGACTGGACTTTTGGTCTCTTGAGATCTCCATGTCTTTCTATGAAGTCTAATAACACAGCACCTTGCTCTCCTGCCACCAGCACAGACCATGGCAGGGGATCAGAACTGTGGCCAGCAGTCTTTCCCAGTCCTAAATTAAATACATCTTTCCCAGAATTATTACCGCTCCGTAGTATGGCTAGAAGTGCATGTGTTTAAACTAAAAGTAAGGAAGGAGTGGCAGGGTTGTAATGTTACATGCCACAAAGGCTGAGACGGCAAATCTCCTCTGAAAGGGAGAATCTCAGGTCCATTTTCCTGTGAAAATACTCCAGCAGTCCTGACTGAGTGGCTCAGTTAGTTGAGGTATCATCTCAGGCACCAAAAGTTTGTGGGTTCGATCCCCAGTCCGGGCTCTTATGGGAAGCAACTGATGGATGTTTATCACATCAATGACTCTCTCTCTCTCTCTCTCTCTCTCTCTCTCTGTCTCTCAAATCAATAAAAAAGCATATTCTTCAGTGAGGAATATATATATTCCAGCAAACTTCCTGAGAGAAAAAAATATGAGTGTGAAAAACAGTAACTTTAACTTTCCTGTGACCATGCCAGTCAGCACCCATGATTCTCCGGCTTGGGGAAGTATTGTAAAGCTCATCAGGTAAACAAAAGCAAATGATTTAGTTAGGCAAACAGCACTGTTTTCAAACTATTGGGTTCATTTCATCCTGTGTATGCCCTTAGGCTCCAGATTTAAACCAGACCTAAGCAAAGTACCTGTGCAATGATACTCTGCATAACTTTTGTACCTGCCATTCATATATTCAACAAATATTTTTTAATGTCTACCTTATGCCACACATCACTAAAAGTCAGGTAATGATAAAGTAGACAAGATAATGCTTTGTGAAACATACTATTTGGGGATGAGGTAGACATTAAATAAATACAAATAAAAATGCAATTGTAACATCTTTTTTTCCTTAATTGTAACATCTTTTAAATTTAGAGTTTGACAATGAGAGGCCAGTTCATTTTGCCATTTTGCTTCTGAATTCTTTTGAATCATAAATCTCATAAATCAAAATACATTCCATCAATTTACTTACAATTAGCTTTTCTAATAGCATATATCTGCAGAGTCATAAAGAGCTCATTAAAAAATAAATAGCAGGCCTAGTCATTGTTTAATATTAGGATTGAACCTCATATTAGGAATTTTGGTTACTTAATATCTAGTGTCAAATGAGAGTTTGTACTCAACCAGTTGCCATAACTAATTGCTCATATTTTTCTTCCCATTTTCTTCAACAAATGATTCTTAAAATAGTGGTAATGGATCTATTTTTGTAATGGCCCTTTTCATAATGGGGTGGGATAGGGTTTTCTCTGTCTTTGACATTACATTTTACTAGTCTGACAAGGACTTCAGTTACATCAACAACTGCACAAAACGTAAGGTCTTTTGCAAGCATGAGGCACCCACAGATTACTTCAAATATCATCTTGCATTGGCCTTCGCATGGCCTGTTAGTTCAAGCCCTAAAAATAAACACCTGTTAATTAGCTAATGGCAACATGGGTGGACCAGCTCTCTGACTGAGGGGACCTCCATCTAACCTCATTCGGTAGCGTGTCTTATGTCACCCAGGATGAGGCGGTTTGCAGCCAGGAATGCCTCTAAAAGAAGACAGTCACAAGAGTAACTACATTTCTAAAATAAGCTCTGGAACTCCTCCCCACAGTGACAGGATGCTTTCAGCTTGGGGGAGTCCACTCCCCGCCCCAGCCCAGCTCAGCCCCGGGGGCCTCGGGGGCCAGCTGAGACCGCTGAGAGCACAGTGTGTAAAGGGAAAGCTCAGGTTCAGTGCAGCTCTCCCTTGTCTTGCTTTCAATCAAAAAACAATCAGGAGGGCACTCACTCCTGGAAGTCCTTATCTTCATAAAATTTAACTAATGGCTCCTGTTCGGGTAAATAAGGTTGCTGTGTAACTCACTGAGGAAACTGTCAGCCAGTCACCTCCTGCCCGCAGACTTCTCAAAGAATACAAATTGGAGAAACCCCGTGGAGCTGGGCTGTGACTGTTTATCTACATGGACTCTGTCCCAACAGCTCTGGAAAGTGAGCCTTCAGTATAGTTTTCAGGGTGATTTTTTTTTTTTTTTTGAATGCCAGTCTTTTCTCTATGAAGTGGAAATGGTGACGGGGGTGGGGGGGGGGGAAGGATTTGTTTTAATGTATACTCTTGTTTAATGTGTTTATCCCCAAATAAGTGCGCTGTAGACTTTGGCCCTGCACAAAGTAAATATTTAGCTGACAGATTCCACAGCGAAACACAGCCTGGGGTGTTTGGGTTTCAGGAAAGAGGATCACCCTGGGGCGAAGGACTGGCGTGCACTCCACATGGGATCAGGAGGAGTAGACTCCCCACTCAGCATCCCTGGCCCTCCTCCCACCACTCCTTTCCAGCTAGATCACCTGCCATGCCCACGATCTTTTTATTCTGACCCCCAGGCTTTTTCCCATGGCTCTGTCTGTGTGCACCTCCCTCCACCTGAAGCACCTCCCTGTCCTACCCTCTCAGTGACCCTTGACCTCAGGACTCCAAGGTCGTCTCCCCTCTGCACTGGGCCTTTCCTGACCTTCTCTGGGCCCCCACAGGGCCTTCCACACTGTCCCCTTTAACACTGCCTTCTAACCTGCTTGCCCGCCTTACTACTGAGCACCCCCAGGGGGGCAGGGACTGTGTTCACGGTGCCCCTGCATCCCCGGAGGACTGCATCCTTTTCAGGAAGGCAGGTGTTGGTCTCCCCATTCTGCATTTAGGAGACAGAGGCACTGGCTTTATAGTGGACAAGAGCACCATCCAGGGATATGGGAAGCAGGCTCCCTCAGTTGCTCCATCTGATCTTAAACAAGCCACTTGACCTCTCAGAGCCTCAGTTCCCACATCTGTCGAGTGGAAATAATGCGTTTTTGAGGGTCAGATGTATTGCTGTGCAATTTGTGGAAGTGTTTTAACACGGAAGCCTGTGCCCCTCAGCTGGAGAACAGAGCCAGAGGTGACTGAAGCTGTCCTGCCCCTGGAAGCCAGCCCTGCAGTTTTCACACTCAGGATCCTTCAACTATTACTTTCCAAAAAAAGTTGTTCTGCCCTCAGGCTCCTGTTCCTTTCCGGCAATTGTCTAGTAAAGCATCTTCATCAGCCTCAGGAAAACAAAGGGTTGGCCACCTTTAGAAATTGGGGCCGGCAGCCTGGCTTCCTAAGGTTACCCATTGTGAGCCCGCCTGCCAGGCCAGCCTGAGTCTCCTGGGTTCTCTCTGTCAGGCCGGGTCCACAGCAGCCAGCACTGCTCCCAGGCCAGAAGCTGCCTTTATCTTCTTTCCAGAGTCTTTAAATATTAGTTAAAATTCTCAAGGTTGTTCCTTCTACGTTCTCTCTTCTGTTGAAAATTAAAATGACTTATTACAGAAGATGACCTGTGAAACTGGGTGAGACTTTTCAGACGCTCCTGTCTAACAGGATGTGTGTTTGGGATGGATGGTACGACGGAATCTCAAGATCCTGCCCCGAACCGTGTGGGTGCAGCCCTTCCCATCATGTCACCCGGGCCCAAATGTGGAGACAGCCCGAGCGGTGTCGTGCCATTAAACACCAGAATGTATATTTAAAGATATTTTAAATCACTGACATCAGCAGCGTTTTCTGTCAAGTCTTTTGAAGGAGAGTGTCTCCTGCTCCCATGAAGCTGCTGAGCTTTTCTTCTGAAAGACAGAGTGACAGTGAAATGACCGTTCCCCCTCTGGCCCAGGGAGCATCTAGTCCAGTTATCGATGTAGGAAGCGTTTCCACTCCGGCTCAGTCCTACTTCCTGCCCCTCTGTTCGTCATCTCCCCTGGGTAAATCTGGGTGAAGTACTGCCTTGATGAGTACTTGACTGGTCCAGTTTTTATTTTCTCTGGTGGGCTTATTTCCAGACCTCTGGACATAGATCTGCCTATTCATGTGTTGGAGATGTGGGGGCGGGGGGCGGGGTGTGGAGATTGGGAAAGTTTCTTATTAGATTCCACTGCTGGGCAGAATTTTTGTAATGGGGCAACAATGAATAGATAGAAATTATGCTCACTTTTTCTCAAATTCACCTCCAACTCCAGCACACAGTCACTGTCATGCCTGCTTTATAGATGGAGGGCTGGGACAGTGAGAAATAGCAGGTACGTTGAAGACGATGTCTTCCAGCCCCCACTGTTTTCTAGAAGGGGAATTCCTTGCCCAGCACAGAGGAGTCCTTTAGTACAGTGGTCGGCAAACTGCGGCTCGCGAGCCTCATGCGGCTCACGAGCCGTGGTTTGCCGCTCTGTTGACTAATGAGTTTGCCGACCACTGTCATATACTACCCTTTACCTCTTTGCACACAATATGCCACAATTGCCTAATTCTCACAGCTTTCAACTGCACGGTAACATTTAGTCTAGTCCAGTGGTCGGCAAACTCATTAGTCAACAAGAGCGGCAAACCGCGGCTCGCGAGCCGCATGTGGCTCGCGAGCCGCAGTTTGCCGACCACTGCTTTAGTATATTAAGCACTTGCACTGAAACTGGACATACAGGAACCTTACCTTGAGATTGGGATGGGAAGGGGAGTGGGAGTGATGTTTCAAGGGTTGAAGAAGTTTCTGGAGGCGTCAAGAGCACGCACGGCAGTGTGGCCTGGCTGCTCAGAGAGGGACCTCCACATTTGGAGGCCATGGGTTGGCATCGGCTACTCTTAAGCGTTTCCTTCTTGAGAGAGTAAACTGCTTCCCCTCTCCATATCTCTGTTTTCTCATTTGTGAAAGGGCAGCAGGCCCCAGCCAGTTTGGCTCAGTGGATAGAGCAACAGCGTGCTGACTGAAGGGCACCAGATTCGATTCCGGTCAAGGGCACAGGCCCAGGTTGCAGGCTCGATCCCCAGTAGGGGGCTTGCAGGAGGCAGCCGATCAATGATTCTCTCTCATCACTGATGTTTCTATCTCTCTCTCCCTCTCCCTTCCTCTCTGAAATCAATAAAAATATTTTTTAAAAAAGGAAGGGCACCAGGAACACTTCCTGGGCCACAGGTCCATTGCGTGTATTAAATGAAGTAACGTGTACGAAGGGCTTAGCAGAGTGCTGGGCACACGGTGAGCCCTCAGTATTCTTTCTCTTCATTGCCACCATTATGATCAGATCAGTACAGCTTTATAATCGTTTTCTCAGATTTAAATAAAGTGCTCATATCAGCTACTTGTGGGGCTTTTGTATTAAATGAAATAATGCAGATTAAGAGCTTGGAAGAGTAGCTGGCATGTAATGAAAGTGCTAGCTGCTGTTACGATAATGGCTGCGCTGGTAGGTTGTGGTGTGACTTTACTGGGAGAAATCGTAATCAGTGTCTGTGTCTTCTACCAGCTCCAAAGGCTGGACTGTGCCAGGCAGGTGAACCTGGAGAGTAGTCGGTCAAGTATTCATTGAATCTAGGAGACCCAAGTCTGAAGTGGGTTAACTGCAGGGCATCCCTCTCACTAGAATGCCTTCCTCTACTTGTAGTTAGAAGAAGATCAACCAGAAGAATGACTCACAAACCCAGGACTAAAGAATGACTCAAATCTGAAGATGACAGATATTTTCCACTATATGGACTCACAGCACAGCCCAAAGCTAGCCCGGGGTGACCGGCTGGCCCTGTCTAGCCTTAAAGTCTGTTTCCAGGTGACCACCAGCTGAACTCTGTCTGCTCGTGATGGTCGGCTGTCCTCTGCCCACCTCACTGCCCTGTGGGTAACTATCCTCTGAGGTGGGCCCAGGTGCCTCTTCACTCCCTCAGCAGAGCTCCCCTGATCACTTGGACAATTCCCAGGCGTGGAAGCTTCATTGTGTAGGTCCAGCATTAACCAAGCAATGCCTTTAAAGACAGCATCAGGCAAGATCTTTGGGGGCTTAAGCTTAAAGTTCTGTAACAATACAGTTGACCTTCCAAGTGCAATTTAACAGTAAAATAAGGAACTTTGCATACTTCTTTTCCAGAGTTCCATTTTCTATTTCTACTTTGCTTTTTCACTGTGCGTGCCTCTTCAGGGTAAAGGCAGGGTGTAAATAAACTGAAAGCGGTACACTAACATGCAAGCCATCAGATCCTTGTGTTCCTAAAGGAGCATTATTGAAAATGATCGTTCTGTGGAGTGTATGTTATTGAAAATTAAAGCAATGAACCTGGGAATGATAGAAGCACCATAGGGATGGTATTTGTGGTTCAACGAGTGCAAATCTATGTGTCATACACAAATACACTTCACTTTAATAGTTTGATATCTCTTCACTCATCTAAAACACCTTAAGGTATTTGGAAAGGGAGGAAGAAATAAAACAGATGAACCAGCTGAGATATGGCCAGGAACAGTAGTACTTCATTTTGATTGATGTTTTTACAACCTTATCTTCTAGATAAAAGCTACTGTAAACAAAAGCTGACCTACATTGATTGTCTTTCAAGGAAGTGAGGGCCACCTGTGTGCAACTATTGGCTCCGGACTGCTTAGTTTTTCTTCTTAGCAGTCAGCTCCACCCACTTGGCAGCCACACCTCAGCCACCTGTAGGGCCTGCCCAGGGAACAGCTCTTATATTTTCTACCAGGTTTTAAACAACATCATCTTTCCTGTAATAATCTGAAAAGCATAGATTCCAAACGCAAAAAGTCTGGGACTCGTTTTTCCGTGCGTGTAATTTGGGCATATTTTTAAGGCTCATTTTATCATTTCCCTATATGGTCGGCGATTGTCAGCAAAATATTGTTTTCCAAATGCACATTAGCTCCCGAGGCAGGCGCTCTCTGTGGAGGCAGGCGTTCATGTGTTCATACATCTGCTCAGCCAGTACTCATTGGCTGATTCCCTTGTGCCCCTGAAATACAAGCTGGCCTCATGCAGCTTACATTCTAGACGTGTAACGCCAGGTCGCCCATATTTACTTGTCTTATAAGTACCATATTTTTTTTAATTGTTTTTTGTCACCTGGTCATTTTTTCTAATGATCTTGATGGTTCCAATTTGTAATCCCTTCACTCCCACCCCCAGCATTTGCCTTCATGGATCGGTAAAATGGTGAGATTTGCTCTTGAGGACTGTGCTGGTTAGCCAAAGAGACTTTCCTTATCAGGAAATATGTATTGTGAGTAAAAGAAATTTTTTTTTAACTACCCATTCAGAGCGAGTTGGGATCTGACATACCTGAAGCACTGTGTCACACTGGGATAATGATAGATTTATAGGGCAAACATGTAGCAGCCTTAATCCTTCAGTTATTCGACTTTGCCAAGGATGAAAATTCCAATATTTTTTTACTTTAAGCAGACATTTATATTTCTATCTAGAACCCATAAATTTCTTTGTGCCTTGAGATAAACGTCTCACTGAACTCTGAGTTACCCTGTGCTCTTTTGAGAATCGAGCCAAGAAAAAAGAGACCCATCCCCCCTCTACCTGATAATAAAAAAACTATGTTAAAAAAAAATTAGGGCTAAGCAACATTTATACAGTAAAATATTTTCTATTTTATAAAGCATTTCTAATTTCTACTATTTAGAAAGTTGGAAGTGAGAAGTTCAGGAATAACCTCCGAATTTATTAGAACGAGTCAGGCGAACCCAGAATGGACCACCACACTGTCAGCCAGGCTCGGCCAGCCTGGGGATCACTATTCATTATGGTTGTCATATCAATTATAAATTCTCTGGCATCAAACACTAAATCAGCGGAAATGATGGGTTCACCTTTGGCATGTTTCCCTGGGGAAATAACTGAGAAAACATGTAATAATTCACACAACCAATTTTGTAAACTACCCCAACTTTGGGAAGAAGGCTGGAGTATAAATTCTAGCATGGTAGATATGATTTGCACCCAAGGTCTGCCTAAAGTGGTCTCTCACTCTTAGTACTTAAATGCTTTCTCCGTACATGACCTTGAGTACTTTAGGACTTTGAGGATTTTGGTTTCTTTTACTGCACTTGGTATTTCTTCTTCCTGCTTGGGGACGGGTGCTGTCCACTTAATATATCCTCATTTGAAACAAAGACCAGGACTACTGTACTTAAGTTCATCCTCCAGTTTCACAACAAAATAATCTCAATATGTTTCTGATCCAAACTCTATTTTTCTTGGGATCCTCTGACCCCACTCTTTATTTTCACCTCAAAAAATGAACATCTAATGGAGAAAATGAAGAGGACCATTATATGAGTAAACGTAACCTAGCTGAGAGCTCACCTCGTCCAGGAAGACTCCTAGAATATCATGTCATTGCTCTAAATCAGCAGTCATCAACCGGTGGTCCTGGGACCACTGCAGTCCGTGAGGTCCAAAAGGTTGTCCACCGCTGCTCTAAACTGTCTTTTGCTGTAAACCGTTGGCATTTTGTTTGTTCAGTTAATTACTTACATTTCACACTTAAAAATATGAATAGACTTTTTCCAGGTTATTAAACTTTGAGCTGTAAGCTGCTGCAGGAGGGAGGAGCCTTCCTTCAGTGACCTGTACTGTCCGCAGGGGGGTTGCGCAGGCAGTGCTATGTTCATTCTTAACAGGTAAACGCAGCACAGCTGGCCCACTGCCGGGAGAAAGCGTTTCTCCAGCAAAACAGACATTAAAGCAGCTGAATACATAGCTTCCGCCTTTGTTTCTTATTCTGCCTCGCTCAGCTTCTCTCTTCTGAGCAGAGAGTTGCGAAAGGCTAGAAAGACTATGAGTATGGCATCTGGGTAGATCCAACACAGGGGAAAGGACAGGGAAAATGAAGCACTTTTCCAGGCAATTTAATGTAGACATGGAAATGCCAAGTAACATAAACACCAAGGAGAGTTTCAGGTGGTTGTAGTTGTGTATTTATATACATTTTAAACTTTCTTCAAAATAACCTATTTTCTGTTTATCTTCTATGTGGCATTCAGGCCTGACGTGAATCAGTATTTAGAATATATTTTTCCTTTTTTATTTTCAAAATTATATATACAGTGAGTTGATGTTACAAAGAGAGTTGCATTTTTAATCATCAAGATCTATGAGTTGAGTGAGAATACTCATAACTCGGGTTCTTTTTTCTTGAGACCTTTCAATTTGCAAACACGGGCCTGCCAAGAAAAGAAGGTGAATAAAACAACCAAGTTATGTTTTTATTTCATCTCTAGATATTACAAAATAAAAAAGAATGTTTGCATTGTATATTAAATTGACCATAGTGCCAGAACCTTACGATGTTGTATTACATGATCACTAATCTATTATTATTGTACACATATTTACGCATAGGCATGAATACACACATACTCTGCATATAAACATGTGGAAGCATATTTCACTTGGACTGAAAAGTTATTTACAACTCTGTCTGGAGATACATACAACAGTGATTAACAAGTGCATAACCAATCTACAACACGCAGATTAAAACTAAATAAACAGTGTAAGAGTTTATTTTAAAACAATTACAAGATGTTTTATATTTCTCCTTCGTCCTGAACTATGTTTTTGCGAATGCATTCTTCATAAAAACCACATGCAAGTCTTTGATGGTGAAACAATTGACTTCCAACAGCCACATGTCTGCACACATCTTCAGAAGTTACCCCAGACCCCACACAGCAACTCAGAATGAGAAAGAAAAAGGAAAGGTTTTTTAATTGTTTAATGAAGACCCTTGTGAAAAATAAACTTGACTAAAATCATCAAATCATCCCATAGTCTTCTTTTCATTTCAATTGAAAATTGTTTGGTTGACTTGATCCAGATTAATATTGTAGAACCCCAGTATATTGAGTGAGAATCCTTTATGTAAACATGGTAATTCAGCTCATTGAGAAGTATGATATCAATTTCATGAGTTTCCTTTATTCTTTGTGGAGAAGCAAATTGTATGACAGTATATGAGTCCCAGCTTCATATTGTATTACCAAAAGAGGTATAAAATCATACTGATATTTTAAAAATATGTAGTGATTTTTCTCATAGAGCTGAAAACATAGATGAGTCAAATTAATGCCACAAACATAAGATACATCTTTATGTCAGAAGTATTTTAGCAGCAAGAGTGGGCCTTTGGGTTCCCTTTGTCAACCCTGCTTAGCAAGTCTGAACCTTCTTTTCTGGTTCTTCCTGACACGCTCACTTAGACCCACCGCTTCCCTCGGTTTCGTGGTAACTTATTCCAGCTGTTGGTGTCCATTAATGTGAACAGGCTGCAGGAGTGTTCTGGGTTTGCTCCTCTCTCCTCATGTTAGATTCTGTCCCTTAACTTCTGAATCTTCTCATAGCAGGAAGCATTTATCCTCCCTGGACTTTAGGTAGTGATTCTATAATTCTCAGTTCTTTTACCTGAATTATAAGTTGCTTTGCCATATGCTTCCTAAACATGGTGACACCTACATTGCAGTGAGTGCTAGATAGACTTTTTAGTTTGGAGCTATTGACTTTGTACCTGAAAAATTATTCTCCAGAGGCAGGTGAATCCTGACTCATACACTGGGCTTTTGATTAGTGGCCCGCCTTCTGGACCCCTGCTCTTCTCTCTTTTCCAGATGTTGTAAATATGTTTCAAAGTTGAGTGAATGTTATAAATTGCTGTGTAAATACAGGGCATAGTGACAGACAGTATAGTGTAATGGTTATAAGCACAAGCCACAGAGACAGACTGCTTGGGTCCAAAGCCTGTCCCTTTTTGTGCCTCAGTTTTTTCATCTGTAAAAGGGGGATGATCGAAGTGCCCCCCTCACAGGGTGCTGGTGACTTTCAAATGAGTCTGCACATGTAAAAGTATGGAATCATAGCCTGTCACGTAAGTGTGCTGTAAATGTTAGTTACCTCTTTGTTGTTGTTTATTCAAATAGTTTTATATCTATTTAGACAGCGTCTTTATAGACCTTATGTACGATCAAGGGCCTTCTGAAATCTGTGGAGCCATAGAAGCTAAATGGGCCTCAGGAAACCAACCAGGAAGTTGGTTATTGGGGCTAATTTAGCAGTGATATCCAACACTAGGACTAGAAATCTCTGCATACCTGCATCTAGCTTTCATGTTAGCACTCTGAAGAAAGTGCCTCAAGGAAGTCTTAACAAGGGAAAGTTAAGAAAGTTAATCCAATTAATTCCTATCTTTCAAGATAGTGTAAAGGTGTGGCAAGGAATGGGGGGGGGGGGGTATTTTTTTATAGTTAAGAAAGAGAAAGGAAGTCCTCTCTGAATTTGGGACCTCTGAGTTTCTCAGGGAGTTATAGAAAACCTTGGACTGAGAGGCATGATTTCTAACATATACCATATTCGGTCCAACATTTACAATCTGACATCCTAGAGACTATCTGAGGATAGCTATGTTTTTTTCTGGAAAACTAAGAACTTACTCACTGAAGTACCATTTTTAAAACATTCTTGGTGACAGTCTTTAAAAATATATCACAGATTGCACTGCCTGTCTTAACTGAACAAAATGTAACCAGCGCCCGTTTTCCTCAGACTGTCCTTTAGCACCTGTTGAGATGGATAGAGTCCATGAGCCCCAACACCACCTTGGACTGCCACGATTGGGGATGTTTTCAGTGTCTCCCCGCTGGTTGTCAGCAGTCCTTAGGTGGCCAAAGTGTTCTGTCTAGAGCCAGCCCCCCGCTTCACCCGCTTCAGATTTGCAACTTCAGAAACCTAGTAACCAAACTTAATAACATACCATCGCAGTATAGAAAACATTTAGGATTCTTCATCTATATGTGATTTCTTTACATGTTTAGGTGACCCCAGGGTCCTAGACAGGCAGCAGGGAAGGTGTTGGTGTGAGGTCTCAGTTAGGAGCCAAGAAGCTCTGTTAGTGAAAAAGCACCAACTTGCTTCATAACCGGTTTGCCTTGATGAAGAGTGGCTACTTTGTAATCATCTCATTCAGTAACCTCTTCTGCTGAAAATTCTAAGTACGACTATAATAGAAAAAAAAATCTAATTTATAGCCAACAGGACTCTTCATGCTGCATATGTGAAGAATGGCGTTTGCTTACTCAAGTGTGCAGTATATATGTTAGTTACCTATTGCTATGTGACAAATTACCCCAAAACTAATAATTTAGGATTACACACACTTGCTATCTCACTTTTTCTGTGAGCGGGAATATGGGCATAGCTTAGCTGGATCCTCTTCTCCACTGTCTCTCACATGCTCCATTCAAGATACTGAGGGGTGGGGCATCCCCCAGTCAAACTTTCAGATGAGACCACACCCCTCAGCTCACTCCGGTTGTTGGTAGGATTCAGTTCCCCGCCAGCTGGTGGGCTGAGGGACACAGTTCCTCGCTGGCTGCAGACCACAGGCCACCCTCAGTTCCTTGCCATGGGGGCCTCTCCCAAATGGCAGTTTGTTTCATGGAAGTATGGGAGCCCAGAAGGCAAGGGTGTGTCTGATAGTGAGATGGAAGTCACAGTCTTTGTACCCTAATCACAGTGGCATCCTGTCACTTTTGCTGTGTTGTTTCTGTTAGAACCAAGACACTAGATCCAGCCCACACTCAAAGGGAGGGCATTAAACAAGGGCACGAGTCCCAGGAGGCAGGGATCACCTTGGGAATCAGCCCAACATAGTATCTCTCTGCAACTGTCAGTCACAACTCAGAACTCCAGCACCACCTCTTCCGTGGGTCCCTTTTCATTACTGCCGCTGCCCAGTGCAGCCAGGTGCTTCTCTCTGTACCTCTTCCCGTAGATAGCAGCAACGAGGCTGCTCTTGGTGGAGTGAGTTCTCAGCGCGACCCGGGGCAGGAACTGTGTCTTTCCTTCTAGCTCATTTTTTACTGTGAAGATGAACCTCATGTGCAGGGACAGGTTAGTTACATGTTTGCTCAGTATTTTCAGACATCTTCAGTATTACGCATATCACAGAATCTCCTTCGTGTATGTGGCTCCCCTCCATGTCACACATTCATCCAGAAAAGGAGACCAAACCCATTAGAACAGTGTCCCTAATCCTGCCAAATTTGAAAGTCTTTAAAACAAAAAGAATTATTGCTAACTCTCCTGTCCCCAAGTGATTATAGCTGTGCTTTTATTTTTTTTAATATATTTTTATTGATTTCACAGAGGATAGGAGAGAGAGAAAGAGATAGAAATATCAGTGATGAGAGAGAATCATTGATTGGCTGCCTCCTACATGCCCCCTACTAGTGATCAAGCCCGCACTCTGGGCATGTGCCCTGACCGGGAATCAAACCATGACCTCTTGGTTAATAGGTTGACGCTCAACCATTGGACCACGCTGGCTGGGCTATAGCTGTACTTTTATATTCCATCTACTTAGAAAATACATAGTAACTGAAAGCTACCTATTTTGTTATCTACATCTCCAAAAGAGGACAAGATCTATTTTTTTTTTTTCCTGAGGATAGTGCTTAGTGTGCATAAGGATGTCTTGCAGTCTATTCACAGCCACTCAAGGGCCTCTGGCCCAAGTGTGGGTACCTCTGAGTTAGATCTCAAGGCAGGGCCAAGACTCAAATGCCCACAGGGTACAAGTGGGCAACAGAAATGAGCAAAGTAGGCAGAACATAAAAAAAAAGAAGTATATTATCTTCTATTTCTTTAGTGAAACATGAAGTCCCCTGAGGTTGTCTTTGCTTTCCCAGATTTGACAGAGATGTGAGTATGAAGAAGTTGGTCTCTACAATGAAAGAAAATCTAAAGTGCAGCATGGTGAGGAATGGCACCTGGCACAGAGCACATGGCAGGTCCAAGGGGGCAGCCATGACTCAGCTCCAGCTGATTGTGGCCGTATCAGTTCATTTCTCAAGAGACGGTGAATATGCAGGATTTTGTGTACAACCTCCCAATTTTTATGTGTTGGCTCCATTTTTTTAACTCGATAAAAGCCCAGCCTTGATTTTATAGATCCAGTCACAGAAATGTCACTAATTTGCAAGGAAGCTTACCCCAACAAGATCACCATAGAGCAGAGAGACACACGGTGAAACCAAGCTAATCCCTGGGAGACAGATGTGCATAAAAACCCCAAAAGGGTGCCCAGCTTTCATTCCACAACCTCCTATTTGATTTTCTAAATACTCTAAAATGAACCCAGAGAAGCAAATTACAAACGCATTTACAAGGTTGTCGTTATTTACCTAGAACGTCATCCCCTCAGGGTCTGTCGTGGCTCCTGACTTTCACCTCCCATTTTTTTTCCAAGAGGTATTTGTTATTTTTGCTTATTTGGTGGTATTTTATTTGCAGGCAAAATTACTTGTTCAAAAGTCACTCACATTCCAGTGTCTGCTCCATATGAGTTTGTAAAATCCATTTGGAGTCTTTGATCTTATTACTTGACCATGAGTATAGTAGTAACATTAAAGTTACAGTTAGCCCAGCAATGTGTTTACAGAATCAGCCCAGCTATCCGTATACATCCCATTACTGCGTGTCCCCAGGCTGGTGTGGAGGGCTGCAACCCCAGTAGCAGGCCAACCTTCTGCTTTGCACATTCGCTCAGACCCAGGGACTATGTTTTCTTTTAAACGCCGTTAACAGTCTCTTTGATTTTTATTGGTCACAAAGGTTATGTTTGCCTTCCCAGCGATCTCACTCTTGTCCACTGCTGCCACAATAAATGGCAACAGGCATCCAAAAGGTGAAATCACTCAACCCACAAGCATGTACTTGACCTACATAAAAATTTCGTAGGTCCTGTTGTGTCTGTTTTACACTTTTTCAGAAGAAAACGCTAAAGTTGGCTTGCTTGGTTTTTCCAATTGTTAACCATAAGGTTCCCTTCTGTTAGTTCAGGTCACCAAGGAAGTAATGATGTAAAGTTTGTTAATATAGTCAGCCTCTTCATAAATAGACATGTTGCTGAAAGGTTATCTTGCCAGCATCTCATAGTCTCTGGATCCCAAAATGGGGACAGCTCAGAAATGCACTCTGGTAGGTATCAGGAACAAGGCCAGATCTTGTCCTGTCATTATATTTCCAACCTTGTCACTCTCTAAAGTTCCTATTACCTTTCTCACTCAAAGGCCAATAATTTGAAAGCCTCCATCTACCAATCTCTATTTACAAAGGGTGGTTGTCTTTCCTGGTCTTTAAGCACATATTTTCAATCAGAGCTTTTGAGCCACATGAGAGAGCTAGTCTTACCTAAGTAACTATAAATTCATCCAAAAGCTAAGAAACAAGCGCTTAGATACATGGTAGAGTCTCCTTAGGAATCCCTCGTCATGTATACCCATAACAACTCACAGATCCTTGTCACTACCTCGGAGGGTCCTGGTTGGCAACCACCACATGAAATGTTCAGATTCCCAATCTCACAAAAACCCTTTTGAGATGCAGATTTCATCTGTTGCCTCACAAGTGAAATGAGTCCACTTCCTTGGTGGCCAAGGCGTTCCCCAGCCTGGCTTTTCTGCCTGGAAAATGCCCTTTTTGCAAAGAGCTGTCATGCTTCATGTCCTTTGTCTTATGATTTAGCTGCTCAGCCGATGTACAGGCTGCTCTTGCTCTCGGTGCTGTGACGTGTGTTTTTGTTTTATTAAATCTTTAAAACACCGGGCTTGTTGTTTACGACCCCCATATATTTCTTTGTTCTTTCCCATGACTGTTTAGATCACATATTTTTTCTCCCTTTGTGAAATATCAGTGCCTTTCTAAAGAGCATCACAGTCTCCAGAATGGCTGCATAATATGAGGGGCGAAGGTTCTGCGCTCTGCGCTCTGCGCTCCGCTCTGGGTTAGGTCTGCGAGGCTGTGACTCAGGGCTGCTTTGTGGACGGGAAGGTGCGAGGCTTCTCAGATCCGGTCCTGAGACTCGCAGGCCCTCCTGCTGTTCCCAGACTGGTTTTGACAGATCTGAGATCATTTGATAACAATCACAGTGCTTTTTGTCCAATAAAGACACCAAATAGTCTATGCTCCAGTTGCAGACAAATGTTTGTGATTTAAAGTTACTAAGCAGCCCTCGGTTACAGAGAAGCAAGTTCTCATCCAGGTGTGAGCTTCGCCTCGTGTGTATGTCAGCACGGGAGCCCACACCCTGTGCCAAGGCGGTCTGAGTCTTCTGACCCCAAAGGAACCTTCCTCAGAGACGCTGAGGAGGAAGAGAGCATCTGCAGCCAGGCCTGCATTCAGGTAAACGTCGCAGGGCCTGCTGCTGCAAGGCATCTCATCCATACGTAGTTCCCGCGTCCACTAGAACAAGTTCGGTGGATGCGTTCCCATCTCGTGGTTCTGTCCTTGCATGGAGGGGATGCAAAATGTTTTCATGAGTCTTGCCTCCAACTGGGCTACTTTACTGATGTGAATCCCCAAATAAACCAGTCCATGACATCCAGCTGAACTTGTTCCTGTGCACACAGTATCTCACAGCCCGTCCTGTACTGTTAGTTTTGGCAAGAATGCCGCAGCATATAATAAATCATGGAAGGAAAGAGCTTTCTGGCCTGGCGTGGTTCAGCCTGCTGTAACGTCAGAATACAGAAAGCAGTTCTGTTTTTAGACATCCTTTTACTAACCCAACATTCATAATTTATGATTTCACTGTAAAATTCCTGCAACACGACACCGAAAGTAGTGCTGCCCTTTAATTAAGTACCTTCAGTAGGGAAAACGTGAAACTGATGTGCAAAACCTCTCTGTGTGCGCGGTGATGGATCGTGGTTGCATCTTTATGAACCCAGCCTGGAGATCTTGACTTCCTGACGGGTGAGGAATCCGTAGGGTGACTTCCTGAGTCTGCTGCTAGCCAAATCCGAGATCATTCGGAGGCACCATTTAGAAAAATTGAGGTTTTAAGCCTCCATCTGTCTGAGCTTTGTCACAGGTCTATGTGCCATTGTTTCTGTTTTCCTAAGAACCTATGACCAAATTTCATGTGGTGTTTGCACGTAGAGAGGTGGTAGCGCAGAGAATTCGGGGCCGGGGAGAAGGTCTGTATGAGGTGTCCTGTTGTCCTGTGGACTTTTTTCTTTTAAACTGAAAAGCAAGGAAGACAGAAGGGACTGTGGGCCCTACTGATGCATGGATAGAACATGACAGCCCAAAGAGGACCTTGGGCTGTTCCATTTTTTTAATTATTTCTTTTTTTTTTCTTTTAGTATTCTTTTTCCTCAGTTGAAAATAGCTAAGATAATTTTTCAGAGTACTTCTGAATGTAAGAAGACTAAAATCCCAAGCCAGTGCTCCCGCCTCATCACTGTTTCGACTCGGGTTTTATCCTCCATCAGCTAAGTAGTCACATCAGCCCAAGCCCATAGCGTCTTCCTGGAAGGTAATTAGGGCAGTGCATACATCTGACATACTTCAGGTTCCTTGAAAGAAAGGCAATAAATTTGCCTTGTATTAACTTAACTCTGTGGTGTAAGTTCCGCTACTTTCCGTCATTATATAGCAACCAAAATAAAAACATATAACGCCGTTTAACCATCTTCTCCGTGCTTCAGCGATTGCTGTGTGGGGAACTACACTGATACTATGCATGTATATTGTTTTCTCGTGTTTGTGCAGATTCGGGCCGGGCCTGGTCATCTATTGGTACGGATTCATCCAGGAGCTGGACTGTAACCGGGAGAGAGGCATCCTGCTCAAAGCCTGCTTCCCCACCGACATCGTTACCTTGTGCCACGGCGCTGCTGCGCCCTGACGGGCTGGACCAGAGGCTGGGAGGGGAAGGTGGATCCGGAAGCAATTTCCCTTCCCTGCAGCGTCAACTCCTGGCAACATCTGCCCTGAACTCCAGCTGAACCCTTGCTGCCCGTGGTCACACCACTGCCTCTTTAGACAAACATAGCAAGAGTCTCTGTTTTCCTTCATCCCTTGCTGATGTGAACAGCCAAGAACTACAGACACAACCCACTCATTGTCAGCGTTTCTGTCTCTGTCAAACAGTTGGTTTATAGATAGTCATAATCTGTCTTCCTTCCGGATGGTTTCTCCCTGAATACTGAACAAAAGGGAAAATGTGGGGACGCAAAGGTGTGACTTTTCAATTCTCCTCCCGGTTCCCGAACCACCTCTTTTTTTTTTTTTTTCCTAAGATTCCTTCCCCTCCCCTCTTCTCTTCATGTAACCCAGACACCCAGGGTCGCATGACGGCGTGGCAGCATCCAGCCCTGTCCTGGCCACGCTGAGGCCGTGGTCTGAAGCCGAATCCTCGCCCTCACCCGCGGGCTCCGAGGCCCCGAGGGCAGCCTGCGCCGCCGCCTTAGCCCAGGCTTCGCGGCTTCCTGACTTCCATGGCCCTGAGCCAAGCTGAAAAATATACTTGATGAGAATTTCCTCTTTTTCTAATACTTACTGGAGCACCAAACATTTTTCATTTATCTCATTTGAAAGTATTAGTTACATTGTGACTAGAAACCGCACTCCTCCGCGGGCGGGGGGGGGAGGGGGGGGGCGGTGCGAAGCGGGGCGGCTGGAGCGAGGTGCCAGCCGAGACAGGAGTTTATTTTTAAAACGTGGCTAGTTCTCAGTGATGTGCGATCGTATTTTTATGAGTAAAATTATTTAAAGGTGCATTTGGTGCACTGCTTTTTATCTGCATTTTATACCACGTAATTATAAAACGCTCGTAATTGGGGCATTAGAAATATTCAGCTTCGAACGAATGAAGTGCGCTGGAAATGAACCTGGGACGATTTTCAATAAACAAAATCAGGCAGAGTGTGTATCTGTTCACTTTACTTAGTCACCTTTTATGCTGAAAATCAGATTTCACTCTAAAGCAAAACATCAGTAAATTCATTATAAATCTACCTTTTGGGAAGGTAAGATTAATGTATGCCCAGAAATGTATTTAGTAAAATACATTGACAAAACATGGCTTTTATAATGTTGAACTGGTGAGCTTGGAACTATTAATAAAGGTGTAAGTTTTTACAAACATGTTTAGTTATCTGCATTGCGTGGTTCTCTCAAAAAGCTCGCCATGCCATTAGCACTCCGTTCATTTTGTACCTAAAAGGGTTACCAAAGTCTGCCTGCTGCTTTTCCTCTGGAAAGACAGAGACAGGTCAGGTTCGACGGGGCGGATTTTAGCTCTGCAGGGGTTGCATTCAACAAAAAGGAACGCAAAAGGCGATGAACTGGTAAGCAGGAATCAGGCAAACTTCTCTTTCCATGTAAAGTGCCTCATGCAGGTTTTGTGAATGAAATCGAATGATTGGAAACCACTGCTCTTGTCTTGATACACACAGTCACTCACACACACACACAAAACTGTTGTTAGGAGCAGTTTTCATGGCATGCTCTAAACTGCTTTTTCTTCTTTAGGAATAAATTACATTTATCTGCAGAGATGTTGAAAACCCTGTTAAACCCTTGTCGAGGATTTGTTTGTTTTACATTAAACAAATTTATGGTGAGGGTACACAAATTAAAAAATAGAGGTGCTTGCATTTCGTATTCCTTCTTCTACCCGGTGCCCTGACATAATGTGTTATGAGAAGGTATCCGTGTTCCCCCGCAGAGGCCCGCCTCCTCTTTATGAATAAGGTTTTCCAATTTGGCTCTTAAAAGTGGGAGAGAGACCAGCAGCCCACTGTGCACACTACGATAAAGTTACAAGTTATTCACAACTAAGCTTTTCCCACATGAGGACTAACGTGATTATTATACCTACTCCTCTTCGGGCGGAGTGTGTATCTGTTCACTTTACTTAGTCACCTTTTATGCTGAAAATCAGATTTCACTCTAAAGCAAAACATCAGTAAATTCATTATAAATCTACCTTTTGGGAAGGTAAGATTAATGTATGCCCAGAAATGTATTTAGTAAAATACATTGACAAAACATGGCTTTTATAATGTTGAACTGGTGAGCTTGGAAGGGAGAAGGGAGTGAGGGTCCCAGACTGGGAGCTTAAAGCTTGTGCTTTCTCTTTCTTTTAGAAATACTTATCTGTATTACATCTGTGTGTGTTCTTTATTTGCTTGTTTGTTTGTTTTTCGTTTACACAATATAAACATCAGCCCTGGAAAGTGGACACAAGACGTCACCTTTTTTTTATTGCCGTCGTCATCAGGACATTAACATGAAAGCCGGGTCTTGTTTTATGGAGCTCTCCGCAAACGGTGCTAACGAATGATGCCAGCCCAGAAAGCAGGCGTGTGTGTAAACGTAAAACTAAATGATGTTCTCGCTGACATATATGGGCTTGCCAAGCATCTGCTCTCACAAATAAGGAAGAGACCGGCTTGGAGCATGGCAGGGGCCCAGCTCCGAGCAAAGCTGGCCCAGCGCTGGTATTTAAGGTGACCCGAACGATTCCTTCCCCCATCTCAAACAACCCCCTAAGAACATAATGAGGATCCTTTTTTTCTTTTGCCTCCTAGTGAGGGATATGTCAACTCTTCTAACGACTCAGAAAATCACATATGAAAGGGAAGGCTCAGGGGTCCCAAGTAGAACTGGCTCTCCAGGGGAAATACTTCTCTCTCAGCGGTAGGTGTGGGTACCTGCTCATTGTCTGCAAGGCTTGATTCCACCATGGAAAAGGTGATAGGTTGTTGGTCCTTGGGCGGTGCATTAACTCACTGAGGACTCCAGGGGATTTGCCAGCCCTGGATGAGGTAATCCACTAAAGCAGTGGTCGGCAAACTGCGGCTCGCGAGCCACATGCGGCTCTTTGGCCCCTTGAGTGTGGCTCTTCCACAAAATACCACGGCCTGGGCGAGTCTATTTTGAAGAAGTGGCGTTAGAAGAAGTTTAAGTTTAAAAAATTTGGCTCTCAAAAGAAATTTCAATCGTTGTACTGTTGATATTTGGCTCTGTTGACAAATGAGTTTGCCGACCACTGCACTAAAGGGTCCCAGGTGGGCCACGCTAATGAATGCACAGGGCCCTCCTCAGCAGGTAATCCACTCACTGAGGAGCTGCACCCATTGTGTTCTTGCCTCTCTGGAGCCAAGATACCGTGGATGTCTGCTCTCTATAACCCGCTCCCCTACAGACCTGTGTTCCGAAGGGATTACATCTTTACTGTCTTCTTCCCCTCGCTTCCCACCTCTTCCCTCCGTCTGCCCCCAGGCTAGCCTTTGCCAGTTTCCTCCCACGTGCATCCTGCACTTTGTCACTACTCCTGGGCTCTTCTCTGGGAAAGATCCCGGGACAAAAATTCACCCCATTGTCGTCCTGATCCACATGTCTTCGGAGTGAAGGGTGGGGGTGGGAGCAGTTGATCTCACCCCTGTGGGAAGAGCATTCCTTCAGCGTCCTCCAGCTGCCAGAGTATGCATTCAAGGGCATCGTGGCACCTGAAAGATCATGTGACTTCAAGCTAAGATAATAAACTTTACAGGGCCCAGTATGGTTTTAGGCCACCAGTAAATGTTTTGGCAAAAGGACCCAAAGGAATCTGTGAGGTTCGCAGCCACTTTCAGCCTGATGGTGATGCTCAGTTGATTAAGTATAAGTTGATACAGCGTAGTGCCCGTATGACTTAGTGAGAGAAGCACTCCCACTGTTGGTCTTGGGGCGGCTTGCCCTCTTTCATGTGATCTGATGGGAGCAAGTTGCCTCGAAGGGTAACTATTTTCTGGGAAGGATAGGGGGGAGAAAATCTCCCCATTGGCACATTCTCAATTAGGGTTAAGGGACAAAGCCAGCTTAACCAGAGAGGAAACCCAAAGGCAAACAATGGCCGTTTGCCTGAACCTGTCTGCAAAGTCACCCTTAGGTTAGACAGGATCCTGTGTGACCGTTCGGATCACCTGGTCATGCTTCCCGAAGCTAACCTTCCTATGTATGGCCAACACGCCCCGAACCTGTTTTGTGAAGAACATGCCTGGATTCCCAAGATTAAATAAGGAAGATGGGATTATGAATTAAATAATGACCAGAACAGCTTGGGTTCCCCTGTGTGATTCACTTTCCTGCTATTGTTTTGAACGGGGCTGTGAGACAAAGAGCCGCTTAGGTCAAGCACTATAAATTACAGTTTCCATACAATAGTAATCCCCTCAAATGATTTCAAAGCTTGATCAAAGTACTTCAGAAAGACTTTTAAAACTTTTCCACAGAACAAGGGGGAGGGGACGTGCTCATTTGATGCCTTAATTTGTTTCAGTTAGTATAGCAAAGTCGGATCTTGGCGTCGTACCTACTTTATATAAAGTCCAACTCATTAAATCCAACGTGTTCTTATTGCTTTATGTCTAAGTGAAGGGGACTTACGTTTCCATCTAGTTAATTGGAGCAGCTAGACATTTGGAGTCACCCCTTTCATAAGAAAAAGATACCCTAGTGTCATTTCAAAATAAGTCTAATTTGACCATATTTAATTGTGATACTCAAGGTATTTAAGATTGTCTAATTCCCTGTGCTTAGAATAAAATGGGTATCGGTGGATTTACGTGGCATTTTAATAATAATCATGGCAACAGATGTATTTTGTTTTTCGTTCTTTTTCCTCATCACTTGGATTTATCTAGAGCTGTCTCGTATCGTAGGCAAGGATGGTGAAAAGTACCCTCGTGAGGGCAAAGCTGAGCAAGTCCCAGGCCCAGCTTTGTATATCGCGTGGGGCTGCTACAGCGAGTTAGGCTCAGCCAAGGTCTAAGGTACGTCGTCAGGCCAATCTTTATTTTTTAAAAGGAAAGTCATTTTGAAATGCTGACATGAAATATAACCAAGTCAATTAAGTAATAACAATTGAAGTTCAGAGTTTAATTGAGGGCTGAACAAGCAGCCAATGACCATTAACCTGAAGCGGTCATGAATTCCCTTGGAAACCTCCTTGGTTAAAAGCATTTCTAGAATAACTAGCATTTTAAAAGTTTTGTGTCATTTTTTATATTCCACACAGATACAATCAGAAATAATTTTGTGTCTATAGTAGACTTTCTATTTTTTATTTAATTTTAATTCAAATATCTTTTTTAGGCAAATCGCAGTTTAGATCATCAAAACCACCTCAGCAGGAAACCATAGTTTGATAAGTAAACCAAAAGTATAAGCACCCTTCATTTGATTGCACCACATTCATCTCAATTGTTGACTTCTTTCTGTCTGTACTTGTTTAATGGCAAGATTTCTGACTAGAATGTGAGCTCCATAGAGTAGAAACTATATTTATCTTGTTCACTGCTCTATTCCCCGCTAGCTAACAGAGTTCCTGGCACAGAGCAGGTGTTCAATAAATGTTGAATGAACAAATAAGTGACTGTTAAATTTATATTAAATATGTTCTCACTCACTTGCGTGAAAGAAATAATTGGAACCTTTTAACTGATTCTTACTTTCTTCAGCTGAAAATTGGGGTTATTTACTGGAATCAGAGGAAAGCATCATATATATTGATATCAACAAATTACTTTAAAAACCTACAAAATCTGAAATAAAGCAGATTCACCAGCCAAATTATTTTTGAGTGCATATACAATTTTAAGGGGAATTCATGAACTTTCATTGCATTTATCTTAAAGTTAGCCTTAGAACATGGTTGTAATCCAATGTATTGCTAAATAAACTAGAACATTTAATAATCTTAGTTTTGTTTCTCCTCTTTAAAATAATGACAAGGCTTATCTTTATATTACATTTCAATTTAAGAAACAGTTCTCTCTCATCATTGATGTTTCTATCTCTCCCTCTCCCTATCTGAAATCAATAAAAATATCCTATCTGATAAAAGAGTAATATGCAAATTGACCATCACTCCAACACACAAAATGGCTGTCCCCATGTGGACACAAGATGGCCACCACAAGATGGCCAGCAGGGGAGGGCAGTTGTGGGCGATCAGGCCAGCAGGGGAGGGCAGTTGGGAGGGACCAGGCCTGCAAGGGAGGGCAGTTGTGGGCAATCAAGCCTGCAGGGGAGGGCAGTTAGGGGTGACCAGGCTGGCAGAGGAGGGAAGTTGGGGGCAACCGGGCCTGCAGGGAAGGGCAGTTGGGGGGACCCAGGCCTTCAGGGGAGAGCAGTTGGGGGGGACCAGGCCTTCAGGGGAGGGCAGTTAGGGATGACTAGGCCTGAAGGGGAGGGCAGTTAGGGGCAAACATGCTGGCAGGGGAGCAGTTAGGCATCAATCAGGCTGGCAAGGGAGTGGTTAGGGGGTGATCAGGCTGGCAGGCAGAAGCGGTTAGGGGCAATCAGGAAGGCAAGCAGGCAAGCAGTTGGGAGCCAGCAATCCTACCTGGATCGGGCCTAAACGGGCAGTCAGACATCACTTGAGGGGTCCCAGATTGGAGAGGGTGCAGGCTGGGCTGAGGGACACATCCACCCCATGCACGAATTTCGTGCACTGGGCCTCTAGTATTTTAATTAAAATAAAATAAAATGCGGAGTTGATGGCAAAGTGCTTCCTGGCCATGGAGGTGGCTGGCTGGCTGGCTGGCTGGCTGGGGAGAGAATGGTTCTTCGGCCATTTGCCAAGGGGTCTGACTTAGGAGTGACACTGTCCGGAAACTGCTCTGTGGGTGTCTCTCTGGTAGTCATTAATTCAGAGTACATTATCATTTGAAAGCCAAAGGCATTTGGCATATTTTCTCATATTTTGGAAACCTGTAACACAAAAGGAACTGGAAATTCTACATTTC
Organism: Plecotus auritus; assembly: GCF_963455305.1. Lineage (NCBI taxonomy): Eukaryota > Metazoa > Chordata > Mammalia > Chiroptera > Vespertilionidae > Plecotus > Plecotus auritus. The sequence continues at coordinate 76,489,847 of NC_137770.1, read as the reverse complement.
TTCTTTGCTCTGCCAGTTTCCCAGGATTTAATGTGTTGAGGCTGCTTGGTGTGTAATTCCTCCTGTAAGCACCTGGAGATAACTGACACCCTAAACAGATGCCTGAGACCGGGTCCTCTCTGGATCTGTCATACGTCCGTCTTATAGTTCTAGGATTTAGGCTACTCAAGTTATGAATATTTATTGAGTCCTTAATGTATATTTAGAAGTGTTTGAGGTGATAAGGGGAATTTTAAAATATGCAACAAGAGGTCATTTTTTTTTCTTGAAAAAAAAAATCATTTGTCAAAATGAAAACAAATTTGAAAAATTTCAGAAAAGGCAATCAGTACAGTGAGGAAAGCAGCAACCTATGAAGCTTTTAATTAGCTATTTTAATACTAGACTATGGGCAGCAAATAGTTTTCTATTTTCTGTGGTAGCTGCATCCACTGCTGTTGAGAAGGCTTCTGAGGCTGAGTTCACTCAGCAGGAAATAGGATTGTGATCCATTATGGGCACTAGTCTTTGGAGTGAGCGGTGCTCACATAGACACCACATAGTTTCCATTCCTGCCCTGGGCCATTCATGTTTAGTGCAAGTATAAATAAATCCTAAGCATTTGGAACAGAACTCATAACTTGTTCATGGGCCGGGGGAATAAAATAAACAGTAGTAACATTTTCCACTGGTCCTGTAACATCAAGTGAAGTGTCTGTCCATGGTTGAAATCAGTTAATAATTCATTTAAGCTAAATATGTCAATAGGAATATGATTTAAAAACTGAAGATACACACTAGAAGGCCAGAGATAATTATTGTTCTCAGTAAACACCTACAAGTTAAGTGATGTTGATCAAAAACATTGCTCTATAGTTTGGGTTCTGCATGGGAGCTTGAGATTTACGGATTGTCTTCTATTAAATGGTCATACACATGCCTTAGTTTTTGGATGTTCAGTTTGTTGGTTTTGTTGTTTTTTTGCTGGGGTTTCAAGGTCAGTTACAGACTGTGCCTTCCTTCTTTTTCATGGTCCTTACATCATCTGGACATAAATTTCCTACTTAGCACAGTGCATTTTTATAAGGTAGTGATCGTATATTTATAATATTTTGGAAAATAGGCTCCCAAAAGGAAGGGTTAAAATATTGTCAAGGATGAAGAAGATTGGTATGCTTTAAGTGCTAATGGAGTTTTTGTTAATATACTCAGTATTGAGCCATAATTTTCCTAAAACCTTTTAATTGCATCAATTCATTAATTTTGTCAGCTAAAACAATTTCAACTACTGCACATGGAAAATTAGAAGGTAAACACCTAAAAATTTTTGGTTTTTGCTATTTTGCATAGAAGAATCCATCTTGGTTTTCAAAGTTACAATTTTTTAAAAAGTGTTTTTCAGTTTAAAAAAGAAAAGCAATTCAACATAACAGAAGATAATCGAAAATTGGAGCAACCAAAGATATGGCAAAGTGGACATCAGTGCACTGCATGTAAATGTAAAACTCAGTCTTCTGGTAAATTATTTTCATCTTACTTGCTTCGCCTCTACCCTTCAAAGTGTTTCCCAATGACAAAGGGGTGAAAAACAGCAGCACGGGGGCGTGGAGTGAGCAGAGACACTCATGTGAGAATTGAATTGCATTTTCAGGTGATTCCTTGGCAATTCCCTAAAAGGTGTGTGGAAAGTAAAATTGAGCTGTTAGCAGAGTTGAGACGAGTTTGACTCGGACCCAGAGAATTTTAGAAGAGGAAGGGATGGACAAGAGCCCTCACTGTGAGATGAAAACAGTGAAGCCTGGAGAGGTCAAGTGACTCATCCAAGGTCACATAGCTAGCTAATTAGAGGCAGGACCAGAATCCGCACCTCTAACCTCCTGCCCACTGTCCTCTCCACCACAGGGTTAATCATTTATTCCGGGAGGGATTTTCAATACCTTAGTTACGCTTACTAGTCACAAAAGGAAAGGGTCATGGTACACTTTTAAATGAGCATTCTGAACATGACTGTTTTTGCCCTGCCCCTGGTACCCTAGTCTCTATAGTGGAAATCAGCTGGTATCTTTGCAGACATAATTCTCCTTTTATTTGCACTTTAGTAACCTAAAATCCTTATCACTTGGCGATGATCAGTTTCTAGACATTGCCATTTAGCCAAAGGATGTGACACTAAGTAGGAATTTTTAAGACATTTTTGCCTGTGGCCAACTTACATGTTCATTTGGTTTTCCTTCCTGTAAGGATAATATTTAAACCAACAATCGTGTGTGAACTTTCCTGAGCATATAATATTCTAGAACTATAGCCAGGAGTGGCGGGCGACTTACACATGCTTGTTGACAGCAGGCTGGGATTCCTGGTTCTGCACCTCAGATAACCAAACTCTCCAAAGGCTTCAGTAAAATCTAAATAACACCTATCACAAAGGTGTCATTATGAGATTTTAAAAAAGGTTAGTGCTCATCACATCGTAAGTCATAGCTCTAATAAAACCAGTATCATCATACATGATAGTTTGTATTACACATGATATAATTATTACTACTACCATAAAAGGATCTATTTAATAAAAGATATACACCATTAAAATGTGCATTTTCTATGTTAACTTAGAAATCAGTATAATGTGAGTAGCTTGGCTTATGACTGCTTTTCTCAAGCTCGTTTAGAAAAAGCCACTTTGCAAAAGTTAAGAGACAGACAGAACAAGACCCTCCTTTGAGAGTGGGCTTGTTTAGTTGATTGTTTTCGCAAACAGATGTGTAGTTTAACATTCCTCTGCTCAGAGAGTGAGCTCGGAGGCCGGGAGCCCGCGTTCCTTTGGGTAGTGACCGTGGCCTTCGCGTAAGCACATAAGCACACCTTCTGCAGCGTTGGCGGAGGTAGCAACGAAGCACAGGCACCGGCCCGCACTTCCACCGCTATGTCGGGTTGAAGGCCTTTACCGAAAGGGGAGAGGGTTGTCATAATATAAAAGCTCTCTTTAAGGGGATTTAAATACCTTCTCCACACCATTGTTAATTCAGTGTGGGGGGGGGCATAAAATGCTGTTTGAATTTGATCTTAAACAAAAAAAAAAGGAATTTGGGGGAATCGCTAGTTCCTCCTGGATTCTTCCTCTGATTGATGATTGTGACACTGTGTGGACGGCATGACTTTCACCAGCACACCACCCCTGAACATCAACTGCATTAGATCACAGGCGAGCCGAACTATTTTTAAACAACTGTGAGGACTGACGTTCCCCTCTCCAAACACAGGCCAGTCTTCAGAGATGTTGGAAGCGGACCTGGGATCAGATTCTCCTTGGCAGCAGAAAGCATTGGAGTGCAGGGCCCGGAGGGTGTGGCTCCTTCCCTCTGGGAGCTAGAGAGCGCTTTGCAAACAGTTACCTAGTTTCCCAACACCCCCTGCCAGGTGGGCGAGTGGTCTGGGGAGATGCTTATTCTAAAGAGAATGATTTCTCTCTCCATACTGCAGTTTGTTATCTGAAACATTATTTAAATAAATATTAAAATGTGTGTCCACCCAATCATGAAAATTCAATTGTACTATCAGTTGCCCAAGCTGACCAGCGATCAACACCCAGAGAATGTTTTTCCCCAGTTTCCTAGCAGTTTCACATAGAACACTGAACAGATACCAAACTGACATCCCAGGTAGCACCCCAGTAAAGTCATGCTGCCTCACAGCTCCAACCGCAGAACAACGGAGAGGAAACTGCTGGTGTGCGTTGCAAAGTTGCCTGGTGCCCTCCAGGGCCGTTCCTCTGGCCCATGTGTTGTGTAAACTCTGAATGGGAGGATTTAAGAGCAAAAATACTATCCTTTTTTTACCCACAAATTGTAAAAGTTTGGCAGAACAGAAGTCTCAGCCCTTGAAAATAGCTTTGCAATGGGCCCACTGTAGCACTGCAGGCTGTGTGGACTACAGATAATTCAGATGCTTTCATTAACTGGCTTTGAAAATTTCAAATTCATTTGCATCGGGCTCAACCTGGCATCACATCTTGTTAAAAATATAAAGCCTGACACAAAGTGTCCTGAAATGGCATGAGATGATTATTACCTGAAACCGGGTTTGCAATGCACTGAAGTCAAATTACACAGTCACCCACAGACGGGGCATCTCAGCCACTGCAGGAGCCCTAACTTTTCCATATACTGGAATCGGAGGCTCACTGGAGACAGCCAGATAGGCCCTCCCCATTTAGGATGGGAGTCCAGGTTGCCACCGTAGGAGGGCTCTGGGTCAGATGCAGAGCAGTTAATAGGCCCTCAGAATGCAAATCCATATAGGGAGTGATCTACAGGAGAAAGGACATGGAAAAAAAAAACATTTTCCACATAAAGACCTCTCTCTCTCTCTTTCTATCTCTCTCTCTTTCTCTCTTTCTCTCTCTCTCTCTCTCTCTCTCTCTCTCTCTCTCTCTCTCTCACACACACACACACACACACACACACACACACACCTTCATCTTTTTCAACAGAATAGTTTTTATCAGGAATTGGAGGAAGGTGCTTTATCACAGCAGAGGTGGACTGGTCTGGTGATGAGCCTGCAGCACCAGTGCAGCCAATAAGAAGTAAGGAAACACCTATTGTGAGGTTTCTTCCCTGACAAAAGGAAAACCACTTTTCTGCCATCCCCTTCCTTTTGCTGTAAGGGGATGATGGTTAAAGCTGCAATATCCACCTAAGAAACTACCAGAGCAGGAAGTAACAAACCACTGAGCCCAGGTCAGCACTGCCAAACTCCTCTTGTTTCACTTCTCTTAGGTGTTCTGTTACTTGCACCCAAAAGCATTCCTAATTAGCAAAGGGGTCTTTGGAATCCCTTGAACAGGGGGCTTGGTGATCTCTTGTACTGCACTGAGGGAGTGATTTGGTGGAAATGTCTAACAGTTGCTGATTGCTCAAGACAGACCCGGAAACACTGCTCCCCAAGCAACAGGAAACACTCAGAGGACCAGGATGGGAGCTACTTCCGCTCGGAGCACCCCCATCAAATGGAATATGGAGAACTCTGAAAATCTGTCAGGTGTCTCTGTCAGAATTGAAGTCTCTAGGGACATAATTATTAATATGGAGATCAAAATGGAAAATGAGTTCTAGAGAGCAAAGGGCCCTTCGAGAACTATGAGTAGAAATAAACTCTTAGCCAAATACACAATCGTTTTTGGGATAATCCTTCTCACCTCCCTCTCCACACCCTACCTCCACAAAGCAACACCATTTTCACTGAATTATTCAATTGAATGCATTAGCCAAATTTTTCTAACTCTGACAGCATGTATAAAATACTAGAATGACAAGGACTGCACCTATTACGCTGGGCACGTGATACGCATCTAATTCAAACAGGGATCATTGCCTCCAATAGTGGAGTTAGAGACGAGTCACGCAGCCCAGCAGCACCAGTGCCAATGCCTGGGTTCCATTCACAGAACCAACTTTCAGGCTGCCTCATCCATAACAATAGTGATACCAAATTTCGCCTGCATAAGAGTTGTTGTGAAGATTAAAACATTTAAGCCCTGGCTGCATGGCTCAGTTGGTTAGAGCATCCTCCCAATGCACCAAGGTTGGGGGTTCAATCCCTGGCCAGGGCACATACAGGAGTCAGCCAAGGGGTGCATGAATAAGTGGAACAATGAGTCAATGTTCCTCTCTCTCTCTGTCTCAAAAGCAATCAATAAAAAAAAATGTTAAAGATTAAAGCATTTAATACATGTCAAGTACTTATAACAGGACCTGGCTCCTAGTATAAACTGGACAAACATTAGCTATCACTATTACCCCTTTTCCAAACGGGGTTCTTGAGGCTCATGGAGGCTAAGTAATTTGTCGAACCAGCCAATAAGTAAAACTCACAGCCAATAAGTAAAACTATCTCAACACTTGTCTCTAATTTAAATAATGTGGTTATAACTTACCTTTTATGCTATTTTAGAAAATGTGATAAGCTTTACTAGTGCTCACCAATGTTCAATTCTGCTTGACTCCTTGAAAGTGTGGGAGACTGCACTGTCCAGCCCCTGCAATGACACAGTGCTGTAGTGCTACATATAACAAAAGATAGACTATTGACTTAATACTCTATTAATTAATATGACATTATCCCATGGGTTCATTGGTGATCACTCGTGGTAATTTTTTGTAGGTTTACCTAACATTATAATGGTGTTATAATGAGCCATAAGGAAAAGTTCATGAACATTGGTCTATAAGTTGATTTTCTATTACAATTAGTACCCATGCTGCAAACCTAAAGATAATAATTATGAATATCGGAACTAGCATAGCTCATAATTTTAGTTGTTTAGAAAGCCTTAATGTTTGTGTTGCTTTCCATTTTTTCAGGATTTCAGAGAAAATTTTGTTGTAAAAATTATCATGGCTTTTGGGTTTTTAAGTGACATTTTAGCTAACCTTGCATGTAAGCAATCTTCAAGCAAGCATAAACACAAATTGTTTTTCTTTTCCCCAGACCTAGAATATAAAAATTTGAGCTTGAAAAATAGATTAGTCTCCTAAAGACATGGTTAAAAAAAATGAAAGCACAAACCACAGAGTAGAGTATATTTGTGAATCCCATTTGATAAGAACTTGTATCCAGAATATTTTAAAATTCTCAAAACTTAATATTAAGAAAACAATTTTTTAAAAGTTGGGAAGAGATTTGAATGGTCATATCACCAATGAAAAGATATGCCATATAAAAAAAAAAAAGATGCTCAGCATCATTAGTCATTAAGGATATGCAAATAAAAATTACAATGAGATACCACTACACCTATTATAATAACTCAAATAAAAAAATGACATTACCATGTGTTGAGGGAGGATGTGGAGCAACTGAAATGCTCCTACATTGCTAATGGGAATACAAAATGAAATACATACAATATAACCCAGCAATTCCACCCCTAGACACTTATCTAAGAAAAGTGAAGACGAATGTTTTCACAAAAACCTCTTCATAAATATTTATATAGCAATGTTATTCATAATTGCCAAAAGCTAGCAATGAACCAATTTGTGAATGGAAAATAACATATGAATGGTACTTCCATGTAATGGAATACTATTCAGCAATAAAAATGAACCACAGCATGGATAAATCTCAAAAGAATTTTGCTAAGTGAAAGGAGCCAGACTTAAATGACTATATGCTGTATATTCAACTCATATCAGATTCTGGAAAAGGCAAAACTATAGGGACAGAAATCAAAGCAATTACTGCCATGGGTTGGAGCAGAGAGGAAGAAACTGATTGCAAAGGGCCATGGGAGAACTTTTTAAGATATTGAAAATATTCTGTCTTAATCCTGGTGGTGGTTGCACACTGTATAAATTTGTCAAAATTCATAGAACTGTGCACCAAAAAAGGGTGTACTGTTTCTAAATTATGCCTCAATAAACAACAACAAAAAGCCAATAAATAAAAAAAATGTAGAACAGATAGTAGTTTCAAGTGAATTTGTTCTTTAAATGTTGGTAATGTTCTGATAGCTTATAAATTAATATTTTCCCTGATTCAATTAATTAACTATAAAATATTAAGCATACTAACTTCTCTATATGAACTCCACTTAAATATGTATATATTGTTTAAAGTCAAAATTTAGATGAGAAAATCATATTCAAGCAAAAAGGAGCAAAAAATATATCTTGCTTCATAACTTTGTACAAAATATTCATTTAACACAGCTCAACAAATATTTGCCCTAGCCAGTTTGGCTCAGTGGATAGAGTGGCGGCCTGCAGACTGAACGGTCCCAGGTTCAATTCCAGTCAAGGGCACATGCCTGGGTTGTGTGCTAGATCCCCAGTAGGGGCCATGCAGGAGGCAGCTGATCAATGATTCTTCTCATCGTTGATGTTTCTGTCTCTCTCTCCCTCTCCCTTCCTCTCTGAAATCAATAAAAAATATGTTTTAAAAATGTATTTAATTGGCATATATTATCTCAGAATCTATAAAATAGGAGGCTTTGTAAATTTTAAAGCCTAATAACCATATGGGATCTCCAAATCTACATTACTTCAAAGTATGCTAGACAATGCCCTGATGATATTACAGAATCCCATTTCTACCTTAGAATAATACGTGGTATGTGAAAAGCAAGTAATAAGTGTTAGCTATTTTATTTAAGTTTCTTCTACTCATTGGTATTATGCATGTAATAATAATATCTGCTGGAGTTGCTTTGTAAATTGCTTACCCAACATCCATTCACCATCACCAGACCTCCTTTCCACCCCAACATTACTTTATGAAAGTGTCCTCTGTCCCCTAAACAACCATATATTTCCTCAGAGGAAGAGAACCACAGCCCCAGCCCCAAGAGGCACATCAAGATTACTCTAAGCCAGCATGGCTTAGTGGTTGAGCATCGACCTATGAACCAGAAGGTCACAGTTTGATTCCAGGTCAAGGCACATACCAGGGTTTCGGGCTCAGTCCCTAGTTGGGAGCATGCAGGAGGCAGCCCATTAATGATTCTCTCTTGTCATTGATGTTTGTGTTCCTTTCTCCATCTCCCTTTATCTCTCTAAAATCAATTTAAAAAATTAAAAAGGGGAGAAAGATAAAGCCAAGAACAGACCTAGCTTCCCATGAAGGGAGCGTTGATTTTTCTTCTCTTCCTCCACTTGAAATGGCAAAATACTTTTACAAAAGCTCATGGGAAAATGAAATTTTCTTTCTTTTTTTTTTAAATATATTTTTTTATTGCTTTTTTACAGAGAGGAAGAGAGAGGGATAAAAAGTTAGAAACATCGATGAGAGAGAAACATCGATCAGCTGCCTCCTGCACACCTCCTACTGGGGATGTGCCCGCAACCAAGGTACATGCCCTTGACCGGAATCGAACCTGGGACCTTTCAGTCTGCAAGCCAACGCTCTATCCACTGAGCCACACCAGTTAGGGCGGAAAATAAAATTTTCAATTTGGTGGCAACTATTCAGATGATCTGGTCACAGTAATAATTCAAATTCTGTGAGGTGTAGAACCTCCTTTTTCTTTCTTAATCTAAAACAATAAACTGGAAAATCAATTTATTGAGCAAATGACCACTGCTATCCCAAACACCATGACTTTCAACAAAACTTAGCAACTTACAGTCCACTTAATGTACACTTCGATGAATCTTGCCTTGGTTTCATACAGGAAAACTAAGGGCCTTTGATTAAAAAAAAAATTAAGCCCTGCTGGTGTGGCTCAGGGGTTGAGCATCAACCCATGAACCAGGAAGTCACTGGTTCAATTCCTGCTCAGGGCACATGCCCAGGCTGTGGGCTTGATCCCCAATAGAGGGCATGCAAAAGGCAGCCAAACAGAGTTTCTCTCTCATCAATGCTTCTATCTCTCTATCTCTCTCCCTTCCTCCCTCTGTAAATTAAAAAGCAAAGTCTATTATATACACCACAAAAGTCTAAAGAAATTAAATCTAGAATTTTAACTTCACTAAGCAAGAACTAGTAGATCATACCAGAGACCACTGAGGGTTCTCCCTGCATTTCAAGGAGAGGCATTGGCAGCTGAACTGGTCTGTGCCCTCACAAAGATTATTGATGGAAGATTGACCAGGGACAGTGAGGAGAGCTTTGCCATTGACATACTTCATGGTCCAGGATTAGGGTAGTGGACTCAAGAGAGTATATGTAGGCAGAGTGGACTGGAGCCTCTATTTTTTTATCTTAAAAAGAAAACCTTAATTTTACTAATATTTCATATCGTTTACCAATCTTTTCAATATTATCCAATATTTTACTATACATATAAATAATTTGTAAATAAATTATACACAGCTTAAGAGTGTGTGTACTATTTTCCCCCTGACAGTAGTATGTGATCGATAACAGCAAAGATCTATAGGTACCACCTATGAGTGTCCACAGTCATTTAATACAAATTACACACTGGTTTTGACATGTCTCTCCGAATATATTGATCTGTAATGTCTTAAGTACGTCCAAGGGACATTCTCACTTTTCAGATGTTTAGTCTCAAACTGGAAGTAACATGCTACTGTAGTCTAGGCACCATCATCACAGAGAACATTCAATAGTTGAAGTATGATGTGCCCTTTTGCGAATGCCTAGGTACTGCAACTGGAAAATTAACACACTACACCACAAACCAGTAAAGAGAAGCAGCCAGCTCCCTTTGTCATTGTTGAATTCACTGCTTTTCAGTTCCTCAGGTCACATCTGGCATTATCCTGTCCTCTGGTCAGCAGAGGCATGCATGGTGGTATGTAATGGAAGCTAACTTTTATTTTACAAATGTTAGATTTTCAATTTGTATGTAAGATGACACAAGTTGAAGAATACATAATAATTATCTGTAGCACCCACTGCAATTGTTGTAATGCCCTGCTCATGAAAGATACTCAGGAAATGTGTCTGTTCATGGACTCAGGCCTTAGGGAGACCAGTAAGATTGTTCTCTAACGGGAAGCTGCTTATCCTGAGATAAACAGCAGAATAAAATGTAATAGTGACTCCGAGTTGGAATTATTGACCATTTTTTTCAGGATCAGATGTTTAGGTACCCTACTTTTTTGCCTAACTTGCCTAGAAAGAAAAACAATCTAAATTGTTCAAATTAAATGATAAATTCCAGCCGTCAATGCACTTCTTCACTGTGAACTGAATATGTCTGACACACTAGGAGCTTGAAAGTTACTCATTAGCAAAAGTTTGACTTAATTTTTTAAAAGTGTTACTGATTATCAGAAAGTGATGGGGCAGGAAAACCTCAATGGATCAATGCTCTCTGTGACTTCATGTCAAGTTCAGAAAAGGTCAGCAGCTCTCATCACTCACACTCATTCACTCAACAAACATTCACCACAGGCCGGGTACACATCGGTAAGACTTACCCTCGATGCTCAAGTAACTCGTAGTTATGTTCACAGTGCAGTTTCCTTGTAAGCAACGAGAAGATGCAGAGACATTTTCAGAATCTCGGTGCCTGTAAATGGTACACAAGGCAAAAGCAAGGTTTCCTTCAAGTCAGAATTTATTAAGTTGGGACCTTTAAAATATTACATGATATAAAATCATTTCATAGGTAAATAATGTGTTAGTAGTTGACTACAAGATTCTCCCAGCCTAAAGATCAGGATGGTGACCACCTGTCAGAAACAGCTGCTTTACTGAAGCATCTAGAGAAGGAAGCGGCCCTCTGGGAGGGGAATGGTCCGACTGGAGGTGGAGAAGGGGGAGTCAGAAGCCACACAGCTGGCAGGGGGTGACCAGCACTGCCAAGGGTTCTCAGTCAGCTGGTGTCAGTGGTGGGTCTGTGCTCCGCAGAGGCGGATGCCTAGGGCTAGCAAGGTAATTGAAATGTGAGTCACATAACTAATCTCACGAAAATTTGGATTCTCATTTTAGATTTCTCTTTGCTGGTGAGAAAACAAACCTATTTGGTCTTCTCACGTTTACATTTTTGTATTTAAATTAAGTGAATGTGCATTTGGGTTTATGAATCGGACTCACATAAGTTGGATTCATGTGAGTCTCTTCACACGGAACAAACCCATCCCAGGGGGCTGAACACAACCAATGTCGGGGCCTGCAAATCTGAAGGCTCTACTTGATGCTCATCAAGGGACGTGCCAAACTGCCGGTCTCTGTGGCAAGCAGCTAGTGACTCTCCCCAGGTGCCCTCACTATGGCATGCACCTTCAAGCCCCACTAGAACGCCCTGGAAATTTTGGTATAAATAATCTTCCCATGACTGTTAGGAACGCTTCTTCACTTCACACACCTTCTTTATTCCAGGAGGTTATCTGAGCTATTGGGTTTTTGTTTTGTTTTTTTGTCACATGTGAATGGAGGAAAGCTGTCCTAATTTCTGTTTCACCTTAAATTTTGGTTCCTACTAATCAAGTAGGCATTTCATGCCAGACGCACAGACCTTTAGGTCCTGGGTCCAGATTGCTACATAACCCCCTTTAAACTGGTGAAAATCGTCACTCTCACTCCAAGAACCTGGGCACAATAGCAGCGAAAGTTGGTGACGTTGCCCCATGCACAAAGTTAAAAACACTCGTAGTGCCCTGACCGGTTTGGCTCAGTGGGTAGAGCGTCGGCCTGCGGACTGAAGGGTCCGGGTTCGATTCCGGTCAAGGGCATGTACCTGGGTTGCAGGCATATCCCCAGTGGGAGGTGTGCAGGAGGCAGCTGATCGATGTTTCTCTCTCATCGATGTTTCTAACTATCTATCATCTCCCTTTCCTCTCTGTAAGAAATCAATAAAATATATTAAAAAAAAACAAAAAACAAAAAACACTCGTAGAATATCTTGGTACCAGAGCTAGGAGGTCAGGTAAACATGATACAGCGGAAACCAGCCAGCTAAACCTTTGGATTGGTGAGTGAGCTCTTCCAATGGGACCTGTCAGATGCTTGTTACCATAAAATAAATGCCTTTTGGCTGCTTTTTTTTTTTTTTCCTCCTGATTTTTTTTTTAAAAAAGCAAAACTGTAACAAAATTCTTAAACACATTTTAAATGGTATCATCATTGTTAATGCTTTATTTTTACAATTCATTTCATCACTGCAGGCAAATCAGTTCCTCATTTATAAATACTCTGATTGTCAAAACAATGTGCATCATCGTTTATCATAATGTAATATGTCTTGGGAAGCAATCATAGCATAAAGAAGATTTTTTTCTATGTAAAGATAGCCTCTTTTGAAGGCAATCTCTGATTGGCTATCACTAACTTGTTGTCATGAGCAACAAAAAAATGTTTTGGTGCCCTTCAGGATTATACTAGCCCTGCGGTGTTGTATCTGAAGTTCTCAGCTGGTTTTTTGTTTTGTTTTTTAATTTTACATTTGGTACTTCCTGTTCTTCATGAAAAAAAAATTAACTATTTTTATCTAAACATATTCCTGTATAGAATTTTTTAAGTTTTATGATATACACAAATCACACAAAATTATATAGATCATTACTCGGTGTATTAGATAGAATGCCTAGTGGCAAACAAGAGTAGCAAATGTCGGCTGACTTAACCAAAAGATAATTTATGGACAGTGTATTAGTTTCTTCAGGCTGCTGTTACAAAATACCACAGACTAGGTGGCTAAAAGCAACAGAAATGTAGTGTTTCACAGCACTGAAGGCCAAAGTCCGGAATCAAGTTGTTGGCAGGGCCACACTCTCTCTGAAGGCCTGAGGGAAAAACCCTTCCATATCTCCTTCAGCTCCTGATGGTTGCTGGCAATCCTTGGAGTTCCTTGGCTTATTGGTGGATCACTCAGTCCCTGCCTCTGTTGTCCCATGGCCTGCTCCACTCTGTGTCTCTGTGTCTCTTCTCTTCTTATAGAGTGGTATTGGGTTAGGGTCCCCCTCTAATCCAGTATGATCTTACCTTACTTATATCTGCAAAGACACCTAGGTCCAAAAAAGTTGACATTCACAAGTACCAAGGGCTGGGAACAGGACTGAGAAGTAGTGATTCCAGGGGGCTCAGGTACAGGAACATGTTGGTTAGCACATGCTGATGAGGTGTGTGATGCACAGTCTCTCATCAGTCATTGTGTTATTACGAAGTCCTCCAAGAATTGCAGGTCTGGGCATCAAATGGTCAGCCAAGTTTGCGTCCCACATGCCCAACACTTGACAGCGTTGGGACAGGAAAGAGAGGCTTTGTCTCCTTCAGCTTCTGTATTGTGAGGCAAGGAGACACCAGGTTTAGGAAAAAGCGGTCATTCCTCAAAAGGAGCAAGATGCTATTAGGAAAACGGCCTGGACTCCTGGCTGCCAAAAATAGAAGAACTCTGCATTCTCCTTTTCATGGCTGCTTACAGATCAGGTGCACCAAAAGAAGGAGGGATTTTGCAAATTTACCATAGCTTGTCTGCATAACTTCAGGGTGCACAAAAATCAGATACATGAGTCCAACACACTTGTCTAAAACCTTTGGGCCCATGTGTGTTTCAGAAATCAGAATTTTCACATTTTAGAAAGATAATATAGTATACATACCATGTATTATGTAACATCCCAACAGGGAGCACACCAGTACCCCATAATTAAATGTACAAATATGTCCGCAGTGAATTGTTTGAATGGTCACACTAAATGACAGAAAAGACCCAAAACAGCCTCATGTCTGTCTAGGTCAGGCTTAGAAGCTAAATAAGTTTAGGTCAGATCATGTTTTGCTATCAACTTTTATTTTTTAAAAATTGGAGTTTTTCAGAACTTTTTGTATTTCAAAACTACAGGTAAGGGACTGTGGACTATGCTTTCCCCTGAGACAGCCTACAAAGGAAAGTGAAAACCCCAACGGGGGCATTTCTCTTCCAACGTGGTCTTTAATGATATGTTCATGAGACACATAGGACAAATGACAGTTACATATCCTTACATCAGCAAATTCCTATCTATAATGTTAAAATTTAGAGGCCTACAGTTATTTATTTATTGGTCTGTGAATTATTGTCATTTTTTTCTCAAACTATAAAGGAAAAAGTAATCTCTTAAATGATCTTCATCTGCATTATGTAAGAATCCAATTTTTCTTTATGAACATGATGATTTCATGGAAGAAGGAAGATAGATTATTTATGCCCAATATCAAGATGGTTTGGTTTTTCTTAGTTCTGCTTTGGTTTGCAATGGTCCCATTTATTGTCCTGCTGAGAGTGTATGTAATAAGAGCCATGTCACAAAGGGGAGAGTCATGGTTTCTCTTTCAGAAATAAAGTTTAACAAAAACTATTTAAAGATGTGTGAATAGCTACTGAGAGAAATTCAAAAGACTGAAATAAATGACATACCAGGTTTTTGGATCAGAAGACCTACTATTGTTAAGATATCATTTCTCACTAACTTGATCAATAGATTCAATGTAACCTTAAGCAAAATCCCAAGAGTATTTTTTGTTTGTTTGTTTTTTAGATATTGGTGTATTGCTTCTGAACTTTATATAGAAATGCAAAGGAAAAGAAAAGAAAAGAAAAATTGAAGGACTATTCTAACCTGGTTTCAAGATTTCATATAGAGTTCCAGTAATCAAGACAGTATGCTAAATAGACATATAAATTAATGGAATAGACTATAGAGTCCAGAAATAGACTTACATATATATGTCATTTGATTTTTGACAAAGTTGATAAAGTACTTCAATGGAGAAAACAATTAGTTTCAAAAACTGATGCTGGAACAAGAAGAAGAAAATGAATCCAGACCCCTACCTCACACCACTTGCAAAATTAACTCAAAATGGATCAGAGGCCTAAACATAAAAGATAACATTATAAAATAAAATATTTTGAATAAAAAAATTCTGTGATCTTAACAAAGTTTTCTTAGGACACAAAAAGTATAAATTATGAAAGAGAGAAATGATAAATTGAACTTCATCAAATTAAAAACCTCTGTTCCTTGAAAGACACCACTGAGACCATGAAAAGCAAGCCACAGACTGGGAGAAGATATTTGCAAAGCATAATGACTTGTACCCAGGATATATCCCAAAATTCTTATAACTCAATAATAAGAATTCAAGCTATCTAATTCTGAAAACTGAGCAAAAGATTTAAACACTTTACAAAAGAAGATATACAAATGGCCAATAAGTACAACAGAAAATACTCAACATTATTAATCATCAGAAAAATGCAAATTAAAACCACAAATTATACACTCTCATCACAACAGCCAACATTTTAAAGACTGACAATATCAAGGTTTGGTGAGAACCACTTTGGCACAGTTTAGCAATGTCTTAAAATGTTCACATACACTTACCCTGTGCCCCAGAAATTCCACTCTTGGGTATTTATTCAAGAGAAACAAAAACATACATCAACACAGACGTGTACAGTAATGTGGCACTTAACAATGGGGATACATTCTGAGAAACGTGTTATCAGATGATTTCGTCATTATATAAGCATCATAGCATGCCCTTACACAAACGTAGATTGGATAGCCTACCAAACACCTGGGCTACATGGTCTATGCTACAAACCTATACAGCATGTTACTGTATGGAATACTGTAGGCAACTGTAACACAATGGTATCTGTGTATCAAAACATATCTAAACATAGAAAAGGTACCGTAAAAATATGGTATAAAAGATTTTTAAAAAATCATACTCCTGTCTCGGGCACTTACCATGAAGGGAGCCTGTGGGATTCAAAGTTGCTATGGGTGAGTCAGTGGGTGTGCAGTGAGTGAATGTGAAAGCCTAAGGCGTTACTATACTCTACCGGGGGCTATATAAACACTGTCCCACCAGCCCTCCCCCTGGTTCCTTCCAATAGGGTCAGAAATAGAACATCAAATATGTCAGCACTGCTGCATGAACAGGGAGGTGCGCTGGATTGATTGGAAATATCGAGGAGAAACTGGCTGGGTACGGCATAGATCATAATAGTGACTGTCAAGAAGGAATAAAAGGTGGCCTGAGGATCAGTAGGAAAAAATAAATCAAGATGGAGAGAAAAGGAACACAGGGATTGTCATGGTGATGTGGTTTTGGCCATTGCATACTGGAGCAGTGGTCAGATTAAGAAACTTTGTGGTATTCATTTAAAAAGGGGGGTATTTAACATGGAGAGGGTATAGAACTGAGGACTCACTATTTTGACTTTGGAAACGTGATATTTGTTTCATTAACCCTACCTTGTAACAAAGAGCTCTCTCTGGCATTGAATTTATGGAAGAAACAAAACGTATCTATGCTTTACATTATTATAACCTGAAAATATTTCCAAAGGACAGGGACAGGCTGGCTCTACACTCTCACAGAAAGCTTTTACTAAAGTGGCAGAGATACTTAATACTTGTTAAGGTAGCTCCTGTGAACCTGTATCCTCACACAGTATTGTAGTTCCTCAACAAAGGGTTTACATTAATGTACTCTGAAGTCCACCAAGCTAGACCTGGAGGCTGTAGTACCCCTGAATATGTAGTGCTGAGGGGACAGACTCCTCTGTGCTGAAACAGGTCAGGGGCTGACTGAATGGGATGTAATCTGTGAGTCAAAATTGAGGTGCTTGAGAGGGAACTTATTACAACACCCTACAGATATTTCTCCTATCAGAGAAAAAAAAAAAAATCCTCCTGAGCCACATTATCCTTCCATTTCTTACAGGAAATTCAGCTCCATTATAGTCTTATGGGACCACTATCATATATGAGGTCTTTAATTTACAGAAATGTCTTTATGCAACTCATGACTGTACATGAATAGTCATAGAAACTTAATTCATAATAGCCCAAAGCTGGGAACAACCCAAGTGTCCATCAACAGATGAGTGGATAAACAAATTGCTGAATATTCATACACTAAAGGCCCGGTGCATGAAATTCATGCACAGATACTGTCCCTAGGCGATCAGGCCTCACTCCCACCCACCTTGGTCTGGCGCCGCCCGCTCACCTGCTCCACCATCCTACTGCGGTCCTGCTCTCATCAGGGTCCATCAGGGCTGGCTGCGCCTCCACTGCCGCCCACTGCCAGCGCCACATCACCAACACCCACCATGTTCCATGCCGCCCCCTGGTGGTCAGTGCACATCATAGCGAGCAGTCAAACTCCCAGTCAAGGGGACAATTTGCATATTAGACTTTTAGTATATAGGATTGGAGTACTATCCTATATAATAAAACCCTAATATGCAAATCAACCGACCAGCAGAATGACCAGTAGCTATGACGCGCACTGACCACCAGGGGGCAGACGCTCAATGCAGGAGCTGCCCTCTGGTGGTCAATGTGTTTCCACAGGGAGAGTGCCTCTCAGCCAGAAGCCAGGCTCACAGCTGGCGAGAGCCCTGGACTGCAAGAGGAATGTCTGACTGCCGGGTTAGGCTCAATCCCCAGGTCCTGAGTGATCAGGCCTAAGCTGGCAGGCAGACATCCCCCAAGGGATCTCGGACTGCAAGAGGGTGCAGGCCAGGCTGAGGGACCCTTCCCCGCCCCCCCCCCCCCGCCCCGCCAATGCACAATTTCATGCACCATGCCTCTAGTTCAGCAATAAAAAAGAACGTACTATTGATACATGCAACATCATAGATGAATCTTAAAAAATGCAATGTTTAGTGAAAGAAGCCAGACTCAAAGACTATGAATCCATATATATGAAATTCTAGAAAAACTAAACTTTGGGAACAGGAGCAGAATAATAGTTTCCTAGGGCTGGTGGAGATAGAGAGAATGATTGGGAAAAGACACAAAGGGAACTTTTGGTGTAATTAAAATATTCTGTGTTCTGTGCAGGTGATTCCTTGAAAGGTCTGTTGGTCAGAATTTATTGAACTTTACGCTTAAAATAGATTCATTTTGATTGTATGTAAATGACATCTCCCTGGAGTTGATTTAAAAGAAAAAAAACTATATTAATTCTAGTCACAGACACTTTACTGCCCCAGTGCAACGCAAAAGGAGGACACTCCTTAATGGTGCTGAGAAGTCCATCTCCTGCATCAATGTGCTTCAGGTCAATCATGTCATGGCATTTGCAGTATTTATTTGAAACATATAATAGAAACACTGTTTAGAAACTTTATGGCAGTTAATATAAATTGTAATGAGTTATGTACATTAGCATAACTAAATGAAAAGGAAATTTATAAAAATGATGCTCACTTTTAAAATGAGCTTAGAGCAGCCATTTCCAACTGGTGCGCTGCAGAATTTTAAAATCATGCAATACTTGAATATTTAGTCAGGGGCACTGACCTCTTTTCCCTTAGATTGTCAAATTAAAAATGACAGCAGCCAACACAACAATAGCTGTCCAGTGTGAATAAATAAAAATTATATCTATTTTTGTCAGATTCAAAAAAGATATATGTTTGGGTGTGCCTCAGAATTTTAGTAATTAGTTTATGTGTGCCATGAGATGAGAAAGGTTGAAAATCGCTGCCTTAGAGGGTGTATTAGTTTCCTAAGGCTGCTCTAACAAAGTATCGCCAACCACATGACTTCAAACTACAGAAGTTTATTATCTCCCAGTACTAGAGACTAGAAGTCTTAAGTCAAGTGTTGGCAGGTCATGCTCCCTCTGAAATCTGTAGGGAATCCGCCCTTGCCTCTTACTAGCTTCCCGTGGTTTGCCAGCAAAATCTTTGGCATTCCTTGACTTGCAGCTGCCTAACTCCAATTCCTGCCTTGTTGTTACATGGTATCACCCTGTCTGTCTTCACATAGCTGTATTCTTAAAAGGACACCAGTCATAGTGGGCTGGGAACCCACCCTACTCCACTGTGACCATATTTCCAAATAAAGTCACATTCTGAAGTACTGGGGGTTAGACTTCAACATATCTTTTCTTAGAGGGACCAGAATTAAGCTTATAATCTATCATAATAAAAGGGTAATATGCTAATTAGACCAAACGTCTTCCGGATGTCATTCTGGACATCCTTCCTGACAAAGCCAGGGCCTGGGGCAAGCCGGCCGGGGTCCCAGGTGCCTGCAGCCGGCCAGGGGGAGGGAAGCCCAGGTCCCGGGTGCCGGAGGAAAGCCGGTGCTGGCAGCCCAGAGGAAGGAAGGCCTACTCTTGCACAAATTTTCGTGCATTAGGCCTCTAGTCTATAATAATAAAAGCGTAATATGCTAATTAGACCAGACATCCTTCCGGACGACCTTCTGGATGAAGCTGGGGCTGCAAGGGAAGCCCGGGTCCCAGGTGCCTGCGGGTGGCCAGAGGCAAGCCCAGGTCCTGGGTGCCTGCTGGCAGCTGGAGGGGAGCCTGGGTCCCAGGTGCCGGAGGGAAGCTGGAGTCCTGGGTGCCAGGGGGAAGCCGGTGCCAGCAACCGGGGGAAGGAAGGCCTACTCTTGCACAAATTTCATGCATCGGGCCTCTAGTAGAGAATATAATCGTTTCTTTTAATTAACTTTATTGGGGTGACATTGGTTAAGAGGATCCTTTAGGCTTCAAGTGTCCATTTCTATGATACAAGAGAAGATAATTGTTGAATTCACCCTGTGCTTTCAACGGGACAAGAAAATCCAGTTCTACCCCTCACTGACCAGAGGTCAGAAATTTATTACCTTATTCCTTCATTTATTGTCACCTATCTGTCCACGCATTGATTTAATGAACATTTATAGAACACCTACAATGTGCCAAGCCTTTGCATGCCACTGTTGAGTAAAAACACCCTACTGCTTAATAACTCAGGTCTCATGAAGAAAAGAGGCAAGTAAAGAAATACCTAAAACATCCTGGGGGCTGCGCTTCCATAGAGACTTATTCAAAGGTGGCAGGTGGGAGAGAGTGACTACTCATGGCTTGGTTTTTCTGGAAGATAGTGGGACTTGAGCTCAGGCCTCCAGAAGCAGCGGCCTTTTTCTTTTTTTTTTTTTAAGGGTGGGGCAGGGGTTAGGGGACAGAGACGGATATTTTCCAGGCAAAGAGAATAACATATCCAAAAACATGGACATGTGAAAAAGAACGTAGCATGTTGAGGACACCACTAGCAGTGCAGGGTGGTTTGGTGATTGGTTGAGCAGAGTTATTAGGGAGGGCGGAGGGGAGGCCCCGAGGAAAACCTGTGGCCAGATAATGAACAGCTTTGTGCACCACGGCAGGAATTTCAATATTAGCCCATGGGAAATGCAAAGCCAATTAAAGGGATTTTTAAGCAAAGAAGTAGTAATAATAATTCTTGCATTCGTAAGCAGGGAATTAATAACCATATTCCCGAGAGTAGAATTTATTAAAATGGGAGCCTACAAAGGGAGACCAATCAGGTGGCTTACCTGAATGAAGGCATGGCAATGGAACAGGAAAATGAGTGGCTTCCAGAGATACCTTTTAAAGGAGAATGAATAGAGATAGTGGCTGAGGAAATGGGAAAACTCAGTCATTACTTTTTTTTGGTTTAAAGTATTACACATAGTAGTACAAATATCTCCTTTTTTTCCCCCATTGACTTTCCCCCAGCCTGCCCTACCCCCTGTCGCATGCCCTCATCCCAACCCCCCAGTGTCTTGTGTCCATTGGTTGTGCTTATATGCATGCATACAAGTCCTTCGGTTGATCTCTTCCCCACCCCCTTCCCCAACACTCTCCAGCCTTCCCACTGTAATTTGATAGTCTGTTCGATGCTTTACTGCCTCTGTATCTATCTTTTGGTTCATCAGGTTATAATGTTTTTTATTTTCCATAAATGAGTGAGATCATGTGATATTTATCTTTCTCTGACTAACTTATTTCACTTAGCATAATGCTCTCCAGTTCCATCCATGCTGCTGCAAATGGTAAGAATTCCTTCTTTTTTATAGCAGCGTAGTATTCCATTGTGTAGATGTACCACAGTTTTTTAATCCACTCATCTGCTGATGGGCATTTAGGCTGTTTCCAAATCTTAGCTATGGTGAATTGTGCTGCTATGAACATAGGGGTGCATATATCCTTTCTGGTTGGTGTTTCTAGTTTCTTAGGATATATTCCCAGAAGTGGGATTACTGGGTCAAACGGGAGTTCCATTTTTAGTTTTTTGAGGAAACTTCATACTGTTCTCCACAGTGGCTGCACCAGTCTGCATTCCCACCAGCAGTGCATGAGGGTTCCTTTTTCTCTGCATCCTCACCAGCACTTGTCATTTGTTGATTTGTTGATGATAGCCATTCTGACAGGTGTGAGATGGTACCGCATTGTCGTTCTGATTTGCATCTCTCGGATAATTAGTGACTTTGAGCATGTTTTCATATGTCTCTTGGCCTTCCTTCTGTCTTCTTTCAAAAAGTATCTATTTAGGTCCGTTGCCCATTTTTTATTGGATCATTTATCTTCCTTTTGTTACATTGTATGAGTTCCCTGTAAATGTTGGAGATTAAACCTTTATTGGTGATAACATTGGCAAATATGTTCTCCCATGCAGTGGGCTTTCTTATTGTTTTGTTGATGATTTCTTTTGCTGTTCAAAAGCTTTTTATTTTGATGTAGTCCCATTTGCTTATTTTCTCTTTAGTTTCCATTGCCCTAGGAGTGGTATCAGTGAAGAAATTGCTTTGGCTATTCGGGGTCTTTTTTTATTCCAGATGAATTTTTGGAGAGTTCTTTCTAGGTCTGTGAAATATGCCGTTGGTATTTTAATGGGGAGTGCATTGAATCTATAGATTGCTTTGGGTAGTATGGATATTTTAATGATGTTGATTCTACCAATCCATGAACATGGTATGTTCTTCCATCTGTTTATGTCTTCTTCTATCTCTTTTTTCAGTGTCCTGTAGTTTTCCACATATAGGTCTTTTACCTCCTTAGTTAAGTTTATTCCTAGGTGTTTTAATTTTTTTTGGTGCGATGGTAAATGGGATTGCTTTACAGCACTAAGTGTGGAAGATGATATGAGGGAAAAAATGACATTTAAAAATTTAGCCATTTATTTATGCTCCCCTTTTTATATAAATGGATTTGGCAGTGCCTGATAGAGGTAGGAACACTGCAATAGGTTAAATAAATAAAATCAATGGGGGAATGGAAGTGAAGAGAAATAAGTTGAAGTCATGATTAAAAGTAGCACTCAAAATGCATGCTGTGATTTATACACTTGATATGAGACAGAGTTGGCTTGGAGTTTCCCAATGGCCAGAGCAAAGAGAGTAGCGATCTCAGTGCAAGATCTATAGATCCCAAAGGGTAAAATAAGAAAATTGGGAGAAGAGCCCAGCTTTCCCTGGCAGTGAGAATGGAAAGGAAATTCTCCCATAGAAAAGGGTCTGTGATTAACACATATCAAGCTGGAAGAGCCATGGAAACAAGTGGACAGATGAAAATAGGCATCCAGAAGTCAAGAGAGAGGTTGAACTTGGCAATCCACACTTGGGATTCATTGCCATTGGGTGTAGAATATTAGTTGTAGTTCTTCACATTTTTTCATTTTTACCTCATACACCACCACATGAATTTTATTAGCAGTGAACAGCACATGTTCTATTAAAAGTGAGAATATCGTCCTGGCTGTGTTGCTCAGTTGGTTGGAGTGTCATTCTGTATACTGGGTTCAGTTCCCCGTCAGGGCACATACCTAGGTTGTGGGTTTGATACTTGGTCAAGTGTGTATGGGCTGCAACTGATCATGTTTCTCTCTCACATTGATATTTCTCTCTCTCTCTCTCTCTCTCTCTCTCTCTCTCTCTCTCTCTCTCTCTCTCTCTCTCTCCCTTCCTTTCTCTCTTTCTAAAAATATCAACAAACATATCCTTGGTGGAGAATAAAAAGTAAGTGAAAATATTGATAAAAGACTATGTCATTAAGCTCTGTTTTTCAGAAGGAACTTCAGATGGTTCTAAAACCTCAATCTGCATGGTGGAATTATGTGAGAGGATCAAAGTGGTTCCACTTGTAACTCCACTTCTGCACTTAAAATTCTGGGATCCACCCACAATCAACAGCAAAGGTGTATTCTGGTCCCTATTGTGTGAAACCATAATTAAGGATTGTTAAAATCACCACTTCCTTTAATGGTGTACGTGTGTCAAGTTAGGTCAATCCGGAGCTAATGATTTCAGAATAAAAGGGGCAATATTCAGCCATGACTAAAACATATTTTTTAGAGGAGTAATGTTCACCATATGTTCATCTATGTTTCCTTGCAAAGTAAGATAAACTTTCATATTTTTTCTGTTGCTGACTTAGAGAAAGGAGAGGTATGCAAGCGATTTAAGATCTTGACTAACTCCATTCCCCTGTTTTGACTTACAGCTATCAGCCTCACACATAAAATCAAAGTATGGACTTGGAGATTCATATGTGTTTTAAGAGACAGTTAAGGGAATTCATCACTGCTGCTTAATTTTAAAGCACATCCTGATGGCATCTGCCTAGAATTCTCCAGAAACCACTGGATTCAAATCGTTATCCGTTTCATATACAATATCCCTGAAACCATCTGGTTCTTAGCAGTTCAGGGGACACAGGGAAGCAAACCCTTCTAGTAGCTCTCTACGTTTTGAGTATATAAAATGTTGTTCTCTTTACCAATTAGAACATGTTAAAACTTGCACATTATTCTAGAGTCATTGCTGACGCCATGATTAAAATGCTTTGAAATATGTCTGCCCTCATTTACAATGGGTTTGTACTTACAATTAACACACATAATGTCCATTGAGCAGCATGTCTTTATGCTATAAAACTACTCATTTCTAAAGTTCCATCCTGAAGAGAACAGAAATTTAGCTTTTCTATCTCTAAGTAATGAGTTTCAAAGTCAACACAATTGAAAGAAGATGTTGGGGCTCATTGACATCTGAGGTTACCATACCCTTTCTTTATAAAGCAAAAATATGATATTAATAAACAGTTTTACAGGCACAGTAAAGCAAAATGGATTTCAGAGAACAGCTGTGTGAATGCTGTATTTTGCTTTCTGGTTCAGTAGATTTTTATCTTGAGTAATAGCTTAGAAGATTAACCAGCTATTCATTTCATAAGCTTGAACACACACCTCACAGTAGAAAACAAATTGGCATTTAGAGTCCCTGGATAAAGTGCTATTCAAAGTGGCTCCATAGTCATTAAAACATAGAGTTAGTTTTGTGAATGGCATCAGTAAAAAATCTTTCTCATGTAAAGAAAGCCGTAGGGAGAAACTTTAAGTCAAAGGCAAGTTCTTCTGGTCCCTCATCCACAATGTTTATCCCAGTGGGATATGATACAGTCTGTGCAATTGCTGTGTTTCACAATAATTATAAAGAGCAATAACATGTGGTATGAATAGAACATGTAACAAAGAACAGCAGTAGATGATAAAATAAACCACTGGTTATGTCAAAACTAATAACTTATTTAGTCATGCAGAGCCAATGAGTTAAGAGGTCAGATGAGCCCCGTTGTTTAAGCCTCACTAATAGTACCCGTGGCTTTCCTGGTTCATCATTTTCAACAGTTCCTTTAGAACCATTTTAGGGATTAGGTGAAATTGACTGGATTTCATTAATGGCTTATGTAGGAACATGTGCTCGTATCTTGAGAATGAGGTCTAAGGTAGTCAATGTACGCATTTGCCTTTTCGCAGCTTCAAGGAAAAGTGGAGCTCTATCAGGCCCGTGGCATACATACAGCATTCACGATAACAGAAAACAGCATCCGTCCTTTTTAGGAACACAAGTAATTGTACAGTGTGATGCCCAAAGCGTCTCTGAAATGTTATTATCACACTGTACTTAAAAAAACACTGCCCTTCTCACTGATCTCCCCATTTTACTTTGATTTAAAATGCAGATCTTTTCTTCCTACTGAAATCTTTGCATTTTTATGTAGAAACGTACAGGGGGAAATCCATTTCAGACATGTGTAGTCTCATAAATGATGTTGGGTAGTTGAAACAGTGTGCACTTATGTCATGGATTGAGCATCCTCCTTTATTAGAATGCTATTTATTGCCACCAGCTGCACTGCTCAGCTAAGAAAGTTCTTGACACCAGCGATTGCTTTTCAGCACCACTGCTTCCGGCTGCTAACAGGGGCTTCTATTTCCATGTGAAGCCACCCCTCTCGAGCTCTTCCTTCTGCCACACAGATAGCTCCTGTCAGCGTGATGCTGGAGAATCGATGGGGGACAGGACTGCACCCACTCCTGCTCTATGATCTCCCAGGCTGTAAATCTCCCAGGGCTTTGAGATTTCTCGCCTAATAACACTGGCCTGAGAGCTGTCAAACGCATTCGAGGAATCAAGCCCGCAGTAATGGGTTTTTCAAAATTAAGATGTGAATTTAGCGTGTGATCAAAGGGTGTTTCGGAGTCATCGGCGTGTGTTTGAGAAGAGAAGCAGGGTGCAGATCGCAGTAGGCAGTGGTCCCTATTTTATTACATTTTACAGCAGGGAGAACTAGACAAAGGTAATTACTCTTCTTCTGTTAAAGACTATTATTACACTTGCATGAACAGTTAACCCCGCTGTTATTTTCTCGGCTGCCTCTGCCGATGGCATCTAGGCCATCCAAGCAGGAAAGCTACAGAAATGGGGGTCTCAGCTCATTTCCAACTGCACAGTAAGTCCACTTTGAAAGGTAATCTTCCAAACCACAAATGTGTATGCCAACACACCAGCACGTTCCATTATTTGTTGACAGGGTCTGTGTCCGCGTCTTCGAAACGTTAGTTTGAACACTGGCTCCTTTTCTAATGCTCCACACATAATTGGGCTCTCAGAGCCCGCAGAGCTAACAGCAGCAAACAGTGACAGGGGGAGACCTCCCTCTGTTAACATGGAAACGGAATTTCCCTGCTCTCCTCTAGGAAGGAAATTCCCTGTAGGTCAAGGTCAAGGCTTTCTGCAGTGTGGGGAGGGCAAGCTAATGCAGAAGATACCTTAACCTGTGATCCTGGAGAGCTCTCTTGAAGTGGTGTCAGGCCCTCAAGCCTTTATAAGCAGCAAATTTCTCCCCTTGACTAAACAAGAGGACAAGCAGGAAATTGATTTCTAGACGTTACCTTTCAGCTACAGACTGAAAATCAGAACTTCAGGACACTCTGTGCCCCCAAAGACAGGCTCCGAGAGCGTTCTTCATTTCAGCTGCTTGGAAATGCAGCTGCTCCCCCTGAGGCCCCTTCTGAGATCAAGTCATTGCTCCCCTCCTCGGATTTTGCTTCCAATTCAACAGGGGGTTGGGTTAAAACCATCCAGTCATGTGGCCAATATTTACCTGAGGTTCACCACCCGCTTGCCAGGCCAGTATTAGCTGCATCATGACAGGGCAGAAGCGAGAGCATCCACGTCCCCTCTGGTTTCCCTGGTGCCATTCACTGGCTCAGAGAGGCTGACAGGGATGCCTGACACCCACCTTGGTTTCCTGTTTTTCTGTTTTGTTTCCTCGGGGGCCAATCTCCACTATAAGATTGAGTAGAAAGAGCAGGAAGAACACCATGAATGCAAAACACATGGAAGAATGGAAATGCTGAACTAGAAAGAGGCTGGGCATTCATGAGCGTCTGTGAGTATTTCCATAGTGGAGATGTGAGCTGGGAGGAGTCACCTTCCTGACTTCAGAGACTGAAACTCCTGCACGTTGATCATCTAGAAAAGAAAAGAGAGACGAGATTTTTGGTAGAATTACTTACTTTTTCTAAAAAAAACATAATTAAAAACTACAGAAATTCATCTTAGGTGACTTGATAAAATGCCCCAAGTTTATATGAGCTCTTAGGTTGAAAGTAGACAATATATTCCAAACAATTAAAAGAGTAGGGTCAAGTTTTGGGGTGTGTTTTTTTAAAGGAACTATAGGGAAAGACCAACCATACTGACACTAGAAATGGAAACTCAAAATACAAGTTTGAGTACATGACTTGAGGAAGTCTGTCTTCTTTCAAGAAAATCTTTTATCTGAAATGCCATGTAGCTGAATCTGACCAATTCATTTAATATTCATTGATGACGTTAGCAAATGCATCTTGGGTAGAAAAATATAAAAAAAAAATTTAGATGTTCAAAAAAAAAAGAGAGAGAGAGAGAGAGAACTTGAGCCTGTTTTCTGCCTTGTGGCAGTGATTTAAATTCATTCTGTAAAATCTAATCAACAAACATTTCCTGCATACCTACTATGGGCCAGATCTAGGTGTTGTAGATCTTTAAATTCTGAATTTCTAGGATATTGCTCTCAACTGTAACTGTAGTTTAAAAAAAGAAAAAAACTTTTGAGGAGCCAATTGAACCAATTATAGTGAAGTCTAATCTCACTTGCTTCACGTTGCAGGATGCCTGCCAGGAAGGTCTACAATCTATATAACTTCTAAATGTCTTCAAGCCATTGTAGTCTTCTCTGCATAAAATTTCCTCACTTTAAAATTTCCAAATAAGTCTGGCTTAACAATTATAGAAATTAAATAAATTGGAATTACCAAATAGTTGTTAGTTCTCCAATCTTTATCAAAGCAAGAATATCTATCAAATACTAAATCTAATTTTCACTTCAGGAAAATAAATCAATTGATACTCTAATGTCCTGTTAGAAATTCTCCATTTATTATATCAAATCAGCAGAATAAACATCACTTGATAACATTAATAATTATCATTCATCTCAAATGAACAGAATTAAGTGACCCAGTGCACAAGGTTTTATCTAGTTGCAAGAAAGTAAAATAAGCAATATCAGCAATGATATCAAATGGAATAACAAAACAAACTCAACTTAATGCAAATGGAACCCAGAGCCAGGCTATCTCAGCTAAAATTCTGGCTTTGCAGTTCACTAACCTTGTGGCCTTGGACAAGTTGCACAACTTCTCCACGCCTCATCTGTGAGGTAGGTGTAAGAGCTTACCTACGACATTAAACTGTCCTGAGGAATAAATTGTTGTATATCTGATTTGCACCCAATAAGTATTAGCTATGTTGTTATAATGTCAAAAAATACTATTTTAAATGAATATACATAGAAGAGTTTGCAGCTATCTTTTGCTTAGTAGAGGCATCAAACATAGTTTACACCTCTATACCTTTCCTTAATACAGTAACTTAGCTTTCCTGGGTAGATTAATCTCTTTTCTCCAAATGTTACCCTCTTGCTTCATTTCACTGCTTACTAAGACCAAATACAGGCTTCTCCCCCACTTAAACAGCTCCCGAAATCCCTCCTTCACCTGAACATTGCCTGACTTGTATAAGATGATAAATCTCTCTCCCCTTCAGTTTCAACAAGCTACTTAAACAACACAAACATGGAGCACACCAAAGCTTGTAAGTCAATGTTTACATTACATCCTAGTGAATGTTTTCTGCAGTGTGCACAGTTTAAAATGTAGGCGTATTGCCAGAGCAGGAGTTTGTCTGCTTCATTTGTTTTCCAAGCTCATACGTGGCCATAGTTGGGGTTGGGGTTACTGTGTGCTTTCCAAGGGGGATTCTGTGTGCTTTGAGGTCTCACATAGTTTCTTTTAACTTCCCACAGCAGACACCAATACAGGTAATTCGATTCTGATGGGGAGACTCAAAATTGTCCAGCTCCTGTATTTCGTGCTACTTATCACCCAAAAAGCGAGAATTGTGGGGAAGAAGACCAGAGATGTGTTTCATCCTTCACGTCTCTGGACGTGAGCCTGACAGCACCATGAAGACCATGAAGCGGACCCCAGGAGAGAGGACAGCCCTGGAGGCAGGCCTTCCTCAGCTTCTCCCAGCCACAGGGCCTTTAAAAAAGCTGCCCTCGGGGTGAAAGAGCATCAGGTGTTATAAAGCCAAAAGGAAGCTGTGCCTGACCTACCTAAGAATTGTGTAGGAGGGGAAAAAAGCCTTCCCTTGGGGTGAGAGCCTGCACTCGGACCCAGCCCTAAACCCCACGACTTACAGCATCCAGGCTGAGCACTGTGCCAGGATGATGGTGCGTCTCCCCCGAAGAACTGAATCGCCTGCGTGCGTGTCCACTGTAGAAAGTTAAAGAGACTATTTGAAACCTCAGGACCATGAAGAATCCACCTAGAGGAAAGGATACAGCGGTAACATCATCTAAGACGTGTTTTGTTTTGTTTCCATTTATTAGCAATAAGAGAGGAAATACCAATAACGTTTTCCATTCATTAGCAATAAGAGAGGAAATACCAAGCACACCAATTAAAAATGAATCCACCTGACGTGTTTTAACCCTTACAGCTGTGAAAATTAGTAGCTAACATGGGTTTGAAAGCACTCTGCAAAAGTAAAAAGTGCTGACCGAATACATGATAATGATCACAAGACC
Source organism: Plecotus auritus (assembly GCF_963455305.1). Classification (NCBI taxonomy): domain Eukaryota; kingdom Metazoa; phylum Chordata; class Mammalia; order Chiroptera; family Vespertilionidae; genus Plecotus; species Plecotus auritus. The sequence goes on along the minus strand of NC_137770.1, from coordinate 76,460,189 downwards.
GTGGTTTTCAAGTTTGGCTACACATTGGGATCACTGAGGGAGCTTCATAAACACTAGTGCTGGCCCCCACCCCAGAGGTTTGGTGTGGGGTGTGGCCTGGGCATCAGAATTTGAAGCTGCCCTGGTGGTTCTAACGTGGAGTAGAGAAACACGAATCTATGTAGTAAACAACCAATCAACAAAAGGTGTGCCCCGTGCGCCAGGCTTTCTCTTGACTTGCTCTGGAGGTGAATCGGCACCACACTGAAACACTGGGGCCTGGCACTGGCTCCTCCAGCTGGTTTATAAATATTTATTGAGCATTTATTTACCATGTGAAAATACCAGGTCAAGTCAGGTGATATCACAGATCAGGTGATATTCTTCTTAAAGTATCAAACCTTCTCAGAAAGCACTTTCCTTTCTCCTGTAACTAGGGTTGCCTTAATTCTCCGCCTCAGGGGGAAACTAGCTAATTGTTACTAAGGCAATTTTTCTCTTTCCTAAGAAGGTCAATTTAAAATAAGTAGCCTTTACAAGCTACGATTCCTTGTTTGAAACTGTTAGAAACAAGGGAGAGGATGTAGCTATATTAATGCATTTTTCTGTGCTTCCTAATAAAATGAAACTGCACAGAAGTCAACAGGTCGCGAGCATCTCAGGGGACTGACTACACACGCTCACCCATCTGCTTCTTGGGGAGCTGGAGCCTGACCAAAAGAGAAGGGATCATGGCTAGCAAGGAAGAGAATTAAAGTGTAACAAGGACAGAGGTAGAGAGAGCAAGGAAGGAAGGGAACCAGGAAGTGGAGAGTGGAGAAGGGCAAAAAGGAAGATGAAAGTGATTCATTTCATTGCACAGGAAGTCTGCATCCCCGGAGTTCATTGGTGACAGCAAAAGCCATCTCTCAGTGAATCCATTTAATATGGAACCATGATAGTAAATAACTCAAAGACATTTGCTTAGAACTATTTTTAATGAAAGTTAAAATTATTAAAGCAAGTGTATTTTATTTTATAAGTAACAAAATGTATTTTACATATTTTACTACTCAATGCAGTGAATCAAGTATTGATTTTTTTTGCTGGGGTTTGTAATTTTCCTAACAACACTGAAAGACAACATAATACACCCATCATTTCACATTTCAGTTTGGAAGCACATTACTATCCCTTGGAGAATATTTGAGTGTTTTTAAATTGTTTTTTCCCAAAGGTCTCACTAAATCCTTTATATTCATATTCTCTGTTTAGTATCTTTCTCCTGGTTGATTTCTCTTCTCTAGTTGTTAACTGAATTCTACCAGATCTCTATATGTCAAATAGTGGCTTTTTATAATATTTGATAGTGAGAGACTGTCTAGGGCAGTGGTCGGCAAACTCATTAGTCAACAGAGCCAAATATCAACAGTACAATGATTGAAATTTCTTTTGAGAGCCAAATTTTTTAAACTTAAACTTCTTCTAATGCCATTTCTTCAAAATAGACTCACCCAGGCCATGGTATTTTGTGGAAGAGCCACACTCAAGGGGCCAAAGAGCCGCATATGGCTCGCGAGCCACAGTTTGCTGACCACGGGTCTAGGGTATTGACATGATAGGGCCATATATTTGTTCTGCTAAACCAGGAAAGGTAGTTGGATATGAACTAATTGTACGAATAGTTAGTTTGGTCATGGATATTTCTAGATAACAACCACTTTTCCTTAAACTGTCTGATAACTTCAGAACTTGGACACAAATAACCAGATAATGAAGTTTTCATGCGTAAAAGTCAGGTGTCAAGGTGAATCCAAATATTTTGCCTCCTTACTCCATTTTTTTTTTTCACTCCAAGGATGGTTACTGGCTACTTTGGGAGACAAGAATCTCTAGTAAGATCAGAAATGGCTCCTTTATATTCTCTCACAGATGAATGTTGAAATAATAGAAGCAAGTCATTTTATGGGAAGTTTATCTGATAGATACCCCAAATTTAATCTCTAAAGTGGTGTCATTCCAAGAGCTGAAAGAGTATACTCATTATTGAATGTATGTTATAAAAGTTATTAAAAATAAGAGTTACAAATAGCTGGGTATAAAAATAATTACTCATGCCTGCATGATTAAATAACTTAAAATCCATCACTGACATGGCTCTGCCTCCTTGGTAGAGGTTATCTTACAGGAGTTAAGAACAGTTCAGAAAAGAGTCATAAATATCATGGAAGCCAGACCAGACAACATCCATGAGAAGCCTGCTGCTTACATCGCTGGAACCTCCCATTCCTGCTAGGAGAATATGATTTGCTGCAATAAAGGCATGTGCCTACACATCGTTTTCTATCATACTTAATTGGAACTATCGTCTTAGGAAAAGGACAGAGAGAAGAAAAATATATCTCAATGCCCTCCCCTCTGCTGAAGTCTCTTAATTTTTTTAACTGTGAAGTCCACATAGTTAAACATACACATATTAATGAACAGGGTCAACAGTGTTCTGAGTATGTTGCATCAAAGCCTGATGTTGAATCTCAGAATATAAAAAAAAAATTTTCAAATAACTTCCAATCAATTAACAAAATAGAAAATGATAGGAGAAACCAAGATGGCAGCATAGGTAAACACCTAAACTGCTGCCTCGCACAACAATTTCAAAACTACAACTAAAAGACAGAACGGGCACCATCCAGAATCACAGGAAAGCTGGCTGAGTGAAAATTCTACAACTAGAAGGAAAGAGAAAAACTCACAGAGAATTGGAGGTACGGCAAAGGGGCTTTGTGTGCTCAGAGAGGAAGGGCGGCTGAGAGCCTGGCTGACTTTCTCTGGCGGAAGGGGGAAGGAAGCCTCCGACCGCACTGAACCCCAGTTCTGACTGCACTGAACCCCAGTTCCGGGCGAACCCCTGGGGAACCACTCTCTTACGGGGGGAGTCTGGACTCTCGGGCGGAGACTCGAGCTGGGAAAGGCAGAAGTCTGAGGCGCACGCGGGCCAGTGCGCACAAAGGCTGCGGAGGTTGCCACAGGCTTTCCCTAGTGGAAGGGAGTCAGAGGATCCTGACTGCACTGAGCCCCAGTTCTGACTGCAGTGAACCCCAGTTCCAGGCGAGCCCCTGGGGACCCACGCTCTTGTGGGGGGAGTCTGGACTCTCGGGCGGAGACTCGGGAGCCGGGGAAGGCGGAGGACTGAAAGCGCACATGCGCACAAGGGCAAGGCTGACAGGAAGCCAAGACTGAGACTCCACCCCATCCAAGCTGAGCACAGAGGCTGTTGCAATTTGTCAAGTCTAATCCTATAAGGCTGTCTCCAGCACCGAACTTCTCCCAGCATAGACACAGCTGATCCTTACAGCCAACTGGCCCGGAGGTCAATTCTTCCCAGTGATACCAACAACAATAAAGACTTAATTACAACAAGGCTGTACACACAGTCCACAAAGGGGTGCACCAAGAGTGTCCACCTCAGGTTAACTGGGGAAGCAGACCCACTGGGCCATATTGGAAACCTAGCACAAATATCTACCTTACCAACTCAGGGAATCAGTGAAAATGCGGGGTCAAAGAATCAGATCACAAACGAAAGAAATGGAGGAAAACAAACGACTGGATATAGAATTCAAAACCACGGTTATAAGACTTTTTAAGAATATCCTAGAAAAGGCCGATAAATATAACGAGACCCTCGAAGATATGAAAAAGGACCAACTAGAAATTAAACATACACTGACTGAAATAAAAAATATTATACAGAGACCCAGAAACAGAATAGAGGAACACAAGAATCAAGTCAAAGAATTGAAATACAAAGAAGCAAAAAACACTCAACCGAAAAAGCAAAAAGCAAAAAAAAAAATCCAAAAAGTTGAAGATAATGTAAGAAGACTCTGGGACAACTTCAAGCATACCAACATCAGAATTATGGGGGTGCCAGAAGAAGAGAGAGAGCAAGATACTGAAAACCTATTTGAAGAAATAATGACCGAAAACTTCCCCCACCTGGTGAAAGAAATAGACTTACAAGTCCAGGAAGCACACAGAACCCCAAACAAAAGGAATCCAAAGAGGACCACACCAAGACACATGATAATTAAAATGCCAAGAGCAAAAGACAAAGAGAGAATATTAAAAGCAGCAAGAGAAAAACAGTTAATTACCTACAAGGGAGCACCCATACGACTGTCAGCTGACTTCTCAACAGAAACTATGCAGGCCAGACGGGAGTGGCAAGAAATTTTCAATGTGATGAATAGCAAGAACCTACAACCAAGATTACTCTACCCAGCAAAGCTATCATTCAGAATTGAAGGGCAGATAAAGAGCTTCACAGATAAGAAAAAGCTGAAGGAGTTCATCACCACCAAACCAGTATTATATGAAATGCTGAAAGGTATTCTTAAAGAAGAGGAAGAAGAAAAAAGTAAAGAGAAAAATTATGAACAACAAATACATATCTATCAACAAGCGAACCTAAAAATCAAGTGAATTAAAAACCTGAGGAACAGAATAATCTGGTGAATATAATAGAATCAGGGGCATAGAAAGGGAGTGGACTGATAATTCTCAGGGGGAAAGGGGTATGGGGGGTTCATGAAGAGAATGTACAAAAATCATACACCTATGGATGAGGACAGTGGGGGGGAGGTAAGGGCAGAAGGTGGGGTGGGAAGTGGGTGGAGGGGGGCTATGGGGGGAAAAAGGAGAAATAATTGTAATAATCTGAATAAAGATTTATTTAAAAAAAAAAAAGAAAATGATATAGAATAAATCTAAAACTCTCAGACAAAATAGCAGATGACAGCCAGGATTTGCCAAAGGAACCTTACCTGCTTAAAGCACCTTTGCTTAAAAAATAAAATACAGACAAACTACATCAGTAAATTTACAACTTAGCAAGTGGAGGAGGAAAAAGTCATGAATTCAATAGGCAGAGAAGTATTGATTATCAAAGTATTGTTTTAATAAAAAGGAATCATAAACACTGAAGAAAACATGAGAAGGAGAAGAAAATTTCTGACAACTTTGTTTACATATCCCTACAGCAAGCAATCAAGCAAAGAAAGTCTCCTTTAAACCTAGATGTTGCAATATTCCCTCCCATTATGGAATACTGAGTCACGTTTCCTGCCTCAAGAACCAGAAACAAGTGGCAATGTGGTCAGTTTGTGTGATCAGCCAATGCAGAGACTAGTCAATGCTGAAGGAAAGTCATCCTGGGGAGCTTATTGTCCCCATCCTATCTAATAAAATAGTAATATGCAAATTGACCATACCTCCGCTACACCCACAAGCCACACCCACCAGCCAATCAGGAGTGAATATGCAAATAAACCCAACCAAGATGGCTGCGGCCATGGAGAGCAGGAGGGAGGCTTGGGTTTCCCTGGCAATGGAGGAAACCAAGCTTTCCACCTGCCCTTCCCGGCCTAGGCCTCCACTCAATGCTACAAAGTTTCAATGATAGAAGATAAATAAATCCCAACAAAAATGGCGGCAGCCACAGAGCTGGAGAGAGCAGGAGGCTAGGGTTGCCCCCGGCGATGGAGGAAGCCAAGCTTCTGCAGCCCTGGCCAGCCTAGGCCTCCACTCCAGGCAACAAAGTTTCAATTATAGAAGATAAATAAATCCCAACAGAAATGGCTGCCACCATGGAGTGAGCAGAAGGCTTGCCTCCACTCCAGGCTACAAAGTTTCAATTGTAGAAGATAAATAAATCCCAGATCCCAGGGCCTCCGCTTGGGTCATCGGGGGGCGTGGCCAGACTGCAAACCACCACAGGCCCCTCACCCAGGCCACCCCACTCCCAAGGGAACCCCTACCCTGATCCGGGACACCCTTCAGGCAAAGCAGCTGGCCCCCACCCATGCACCAGGCCTCTATCTTATCTAATAAAAGAGTAATATGCAGATTGACCATCACTCCAACACACAAGATGGCTGCCCCCATGTGGTCAAAGATCCTGCCTTGATGTGGACACAAGATGGCCACCACAAGATGGCCAGCAGGGAAGGGCAGTTGGGAGGGACCAGGCCTGCAAGGGAGGGCAGTTGGGGGTGATCAAACCTGCAGGGGAGGGCAGTTAGGGGTGACCAGGCCAGCAGAGGAGGGAAGTTGGGGGTGACTGGGCCTGCAGGGAAGGGCAGTTGGGGGGGACCCAGGCCTGCAGGGGAGAGTAGTTGGGGGGTACCAGGCCTGCAGGGGAGGGCAGTTAGGGGCAAACAGGCTAGCAGGGGAGCAGTTAGGCATCAATTAGGCTGGCAGGGGAGTGGTTAGGGGGTGATCAGGATGCAGGCAGAAGCGGTTAGGGGCAATCAGAAAGGCAGGCAGGCGAGCAGTAGGGAGCCAGCAGTCCTGGATTGTGAGAGGGGTCCCAGATTGGAGAGGGTGCAGGCTGGGCTGAGGGACACCCCCCTCTGTGCACGAATTTCGTGCACCAGGCCTCTAGTTTTTAAATAATAAGCCAAATGAACCATCGGATTGAGGAACAGAAAGCAGTTTCTTACTGCCAGTCTAAAGGAAACTGCTCTTATTGTGCTACACAACTTGTCAGAAAAAGCTCTCTAGCATTATTAGAAAATTAACCAGACTTTTTATAGTTGGACACAAGACAAGATTGGCTATAGTGAAATTCAAGAATTCTATTAAAAAAGTGGTTAGTTACTAACCAGACTGACTCAAGATACTGCTTGTAATGATTGGATTGAATCTATGCAGATGCCCTAAAGCAGGGGTCCTCAAACTATGGCCCGCAGGCCACATGCGGCCCGCCGAGGACATTTATCCAGTCCCGCCAGGTGCTGCTGCCTGTCCTGCTTAGCAGCCGACTCGTCCCGGGCCCGCGGTGCACATAGGAATTTGTTCATAGTTTTTTTTTTTTAAACTATAGTCCGGCCCTCCAATGGTCTGAGGGACAGTGAACTGGCCCCCTGTTTAAAAAGTTTGAGGACCCCTGCAAGAAATAAATAGTATCTGAACTCCATTTTCTGAAGTATTTTATACATCATCAACTGGAAAAAAGTTACATTATTTTTATCTTAAATCCAGTAGTTTAAGCACTCTGTTTAAGGCTTATTGTTTAGTAATCTTCCTGGTAAATCCTGGGAGAAAACATTGTTTAAAGTAAAATGAATATAGAAGAGTAATATTAGAAACATCATTTATGCTAATGCAAATTGTTGGCCAAGATCAATCTGTTTCAATGGTTCCTAAACATTCGCCTTTAGGAGCATCATCCAGGGAGACTTGTTAAAAATACAGGTTCTTGTGCCCCATCTCTGAGGAATCTGATTCAACAGGACTGCACTAAGGCCTAGAAATCTCCATCATTAACAGTCTTTTCTGGTAATTCTGATACACATTAAAGTTTGAATGCAACACTTCTACTTCAATGATCATAGTAAACTTTATAATGTTATTCAAACTGAGTTTAAATATTTTCCATGGGAAATGTAATGATATCTATATTTTATTGACTTGATGATAAAAAAAAATGGGAGGAAAAATTACATTATCAAACAGATATGTTACCTCCAAAAGGGCACATTCATGAAAAACATTAAACAAGAATTGAATAAATGAGATCCACACCTCATTGTTAATTAAAGAAATATAATATTGCCTGGCTGGCATGGCTCAGTGGTTGAGCATCAACCTATGAACCATGAGGTCACAGTTCGATTCCCCGTCAGGGCACATACCCAGTTGCAGGCTCTGTCCCCAGTGTGGGGCATGCAGGAGGCAGCCGATCAATGATTTTCTCTCATCATTGATGTTTCATTCTCCCTCTTTCTCTCCCTTCCTCTCTGAAATCAATAAAAATATTTTTAAAAAGAAATGTTTTAAAAAAAGAAATGTAATATTATTGAGTACATGCTCTGAGAGCCACAAAAAGCAGAGCAGGTCTAGTAGGTTTACAGGCATGTGAGACAGAAGAAAAAGCTTATTGACAAAATTTCATTTGTTTCAAAGTAATAACAGCTAATTAATATAACTTCCCACTTAATAAATGGCATACATCTTTTCAAATACATGACTGGGTTTATAAGATCTCCAACTTCTGAAGGACTAGGTAGTTTGTGAAAAGATAGACGTAAAAACATGTACCTATTAGCAGCAAAGTGATGAGGAATCTTATTTTTTCAAACAGTAAGTATGGAATATGGGATGAAATGAATAAGGGTTAGTAAGTAAGGAATATTTCTTCATCCTAGGCCACAGTACAATATAAGGTGGCAATTATTACAATAGTGTGGAACTGGCCAAGAAACACAAACACAGTCAACAAAATAAAGTCAATGGGATATCCTTGAGAATTTGTATTCTCACAAAGGTTTTATTTATGTCCATATTTATTTACATTTACTATACATGTGATGCATATACAAAATATATTAAATACACACAAGGTTTATAATGCATGATCTAGGCATCTCGTCAAAAAGGCAATATGAAAATAGATAGGTAAGTAAACAAATACATAACTATAAAAAGAAGGCAATGCGAAAAGTTGTTCTGTGTGGGTAATATTACTAGGCCAGCTGGGAAAAGTAAATGCAAAACCTCTCTGGAAAAACACACTCTCAACACAAGATGCAGAATTTCCACAAATAAAGCTCAGATGACATGAGGTGACAATCCAAAATTATGAAATACAAAAAGAAGCAATCTGCCATGACTGTTTGAAAGGGTTAGCAGTCAGACAGCAGAATTAGATCTCAAAAACTCCATAAAAGAAAATAATCACATAGAAACTTTATAATAAGTATTTAAAATTATTTTAAAATACAAAAGGAGGAATAAAAATGAATTAAAAGAACTTTCAAGAGGTACCAAACAGATGTGAAGAAATAGAAAATAGAACTGAATGAATTCCTCAAAATAAAGGGAAGAGAAATAAAGAGATGAAATACATGAAAGAGACATGGAAGATAAAATAAAAGTTTCTGAAACTTGCCTAATGGAACAAATAGAACATATATTAAAGGAATAATATTTAAAGTGATATTATCAAGAGAATATTGTAGAACTGAAGAATTAAATTCATGCATCACAATGAATCCTAAGCAAAATAAATTGACCTAAAGGTACCTAGACATATTGTAGTAAATTGCAGAACACTAAATCATAGAAGTTATTTTAAAGAAAACCAGAGTAAAAGACATAACATATTCATGGCAATACCTATTAAACTAACAGCACACTTCTCAATAATGATTAAAAAACCAGAGGATAATGGCAAAATATATTTAAAGTTCTGGGAGTAAATAATTATCCACATCAAAATCTATAGCCAGATAAATAATAATTCAATAAAGAAAATTTTTAGAAAAAATAAAACAATTTATTATTAGCACAATCCCACTGGAAATTTAACACATATGGAATGAGTGAAATGCAAGAAAAACTAGTTAGCAAAGCAAATAATTAATATGTGGGCATTCCTAAATAAGCACCAACCTGATATAATAATGATAATGCTGATTAATCTGGGGGATAATAAAAAATAGTAGAACTGAAATTTGAGACAATAATTGGTAAAATAGGAAGAATTAAAGTTTTATTAAATCTCTGTCTGAAGTGAAGGTAAAGATACTGATTAATGTTAGAACTAGTTAATTCATGTCTTCGAGTTAAAAGTTTAAGGATAAACACACACACACACACACACACACACACACACACACACACACAAACCTAGAAATAAACCTACTACTTTTAAATCAGTACAGGGAAGAAATTGAATAAAGACTCAACCAACCCAATAAAAGGGTGGAAAAGAGATAAAAAGAATCATAAAAAAGCAGGATAGGAGCATTTCTGTTTCCAAACAAGGTGAGCAGGACCTGGGTTTACTCTCCTGACTGAAAAGACAAAGCAAGTAAGTGAAATAAAGAAAGACAGGAAGGGAGGAAGGGAGGAAGGGAGGAAGGGAGGAAGGGAGGGAGGGAGAGGAAAAGAAAAGAGCCCTGGCCCCGGTGTGGCTCAGTTAGTTGGGTGTCATCCTGTGCACCAAAGGGTTGCCATTTGATTCTGGTCAGGGAATGTGTTTGGGTTACGGGTTCAATTCCCATTGGGGGCCATGCAAGAGGCAGTTGATCCACCTTAAGCTCTCCCATAAATGTTTCTCTCTCTCCCTCTCCCTTTCTCTCTCTAAAAGTCAATAAAAATTTTTTTTAAAGAAACAACAGTTTTCAAGTAACTCTATATCAGGCAGTGAAGGTCAGTGCACTCTGGGCAAAGGGGAACACATGATATGAATTCTGCTATCAACACAACTTATTTCCTTGAGAGAGTTTCCAACCCATAGTGCAAGGAGGTGGAACTCAGAGCCCAACAAACAGTCCAGGAGGTGGAGATAAGGGTCTGGGGAGAGTGAAGAAGCCAGAGTTCCAGGACCAAGTCCAAGAGAAGTGAGGGCTGTGCTGAGAGAGAACTCAGAAGGTCAGCAGGGGATGCCCCTGAAGATTCAGCAAAATACTGATCAGCGCAAGTGTGTGAGGAAACTAGCTGAGGCCAGAAAAAGGGCCATCCAAAATGATTAGAGGAAAGAGTACCGGGTGCTCTTACTGGGCTAGACATAGCTTCTGTGTCCAGCACCCAGATTAGAAAATGCAAAATTAATGGTGCATTTCGTAGACTATTTGGAAGTATCTTTCATCATTAGTGGGAAATAATTAGCTCTAGACTAAGCCCTGTTCTATTGCCACATACCACATCTTAAAAGCAAGACCCAGCTAGAACAACCTAGAAGAGCAGCTGAAGGGCTGTACCTGATTTTAGGACTTACTGTAATGTACTCAAGACAATTTGGTAAAAGAGGTCACCTGTGAGACTCCAAGCTGATCAGTGACCTCCTTCTGCCCTCTGCCTCCTGGGAAAGAGCGCAACCTTGATGTAATGTTACACACTGGTGTAAGCAATCTCCTTACATCAATTCACTTAAGCCTCCGAAAGTCCTTTGCAGTAGCTACGAGTATTATTAGCATCCCCATTTTACAGAAAAGGAATCTGAAGCACAGAGACCTTGCTAAACTTGCCCAAGGTCATTCATCAGAGTCAGGCTCCCCAGTTACTGAGTACATATTCTTAACTTCTACACTATTCTACCAAGTCAAAAGAATATGGATTTTTAGGCAATAAGGAATTTAAGATTTGGGGGCAATACGTTCTCAAAACTATTTTGACAACTTCACGCTGAAATTGGAGAGCAGTTCTATTTTATTTATTTATTTTTCTGTTTGGAGAAATACCCAAAATCCACTTTGGCCCCCTAAAGTAATGAGGAAGCAATTTCACTTTAGGAATTTATACAACAGATATAGCACGCATGTTCGTAAAGACATATGTACAAGCATATTTGTTGCTGCGTTTGTGTTCGCAAAAGACAGGAAATCAATCTAAATGTTTAGCAATAAAGACCAATTAAAAAATTACATTTCATCCATGCAATGATTACCTCCTTCAGAAGAGTGGGAGAGATCTATATGTACTGATACATGGAATTACCTCCAACATATATGGTTAACTGTAAAAAGCGAGAGGCAGAGAGTAACTGGCAGATTTCTTCCAGTTGCTCATCCTGATCTACTCTCTACTTTCCACTCTGCTCCTTGCCCTTGGAGACCAACCTCTATGGCACATATCACTGGGCTCCTATGTCCTCTGGCTGCTGGATGGCTTTGGCCAGTGAGGAGCCCCAGCATGGACCAGAGGAAAGGAAAGTGAGACTGAGTGTGCATTCCCTCCCTGCTAGCTGCTTCACTGCCTTACCTGACTTCTCCCTTCCAAGTTCAGGTGGCCACTCACTTTCTCCACAGCTATCTCCTTGTGGTGCCTCTATATCATAACCATGTATTTGATGATCAGTAAAGAAACTGTCCTCTAATTTTCCAAACTTGAGTGTGCCTTCTGTTTCCTGTTATGACCTAAATAGGCTATTATGTTAATAAGAAAAAGGTTGTGGAGATATATGCAGAGCATACATTTACAATGATATATTTAAAATTCTAACCATAATTGTCAGGGAGAGAAGATATCACTGGGGTTTGGGAATAAAAGAAGTCTTATCTTCATGATATATATTTTGAGCTTTTTACCACAGTATAAGCCATGAAGAAAAATAATAAAATAAAATGTTAAGAAAATAATTCAAATTTTACCTCCAAGATAGGAAAAATCAATGAGGAAACTGTTTAATAAAGCCAAATCTAGTTTAGGTAATGTAGGTAGACGAAATTTTAGTGCATGAAGACAAGTTGCAGATGGATAGGGAAAGGTTCTCCCAATATTTTGCATATATTCCTAGGATCTAACATAGAGTGATACACATTAACATGTACTCTCTATTTTTAAATTATTTGCCATTAAGTTATTGTGATCTTTTTTTCTCTTTGTTTTTTAATTGAGTTAATCTGTTTCTTTTTATAAACTACTTTTCTTATGTTTGTGACCTGTTTTAGACATTTTTGTTTGTAGTGTTTTAGCAGCTATCAGGAACTATGTATATTCCTGTCATTTTTAATAAAACCTTATGTTTTGTGTTTTTGTATTAATAATTAAGCTTATTTTAACATCTATTATGACCAAAGAAAATAACATTGTGGAGGGGATGGAAAAATAACATTATACCCATTTTACAGATGGGGAAGTTAAATCTCAAAGATATTAAATCTCTTCCCCAAGGTCACACAAAATAGCAGAACTGAAACTAGAACCTAGATATTGTATGAGTCTTCAAGAAAAACCTATGTCTAGCAAACACAGGTTATTTTTTTAAATGTCAAGAACTAGTATAGTAACACATTATTCAATCAATAAATAAAAAATATAAAATGATTTATTTTTATTCCTAGCTAAACAAAACTATATATTAAAAACTGCCAGTGAAGTGATATAACTTGTTGCATAACCTATTTATCTGCTCATTTTAGTACTCTCCAACCACTGTTTTATTTCTAGGAAATGTTGACATGATCTCCTTGTATGACACAGTGACTGCACGCTAAATGATGCTATTGTCTGAGCCACGATCTGACATAGGAAATGCTCCAAATTCTCCTGGCGACATTGATAGACATTATGTGACGTGTATGAAAAACTGCTCCTAACATCAATGATATTGCTCCTAGTGTTTATTAATTCTACAAAACTAGCAGCAATTGTATCCAAGAGACTTCTAGACTTTCCAATACTGTCTAGGATTTTATTCAAAATCACTGTTATTAATTAAGACATGAAAACACTTTATTAGAATGCCATATTTAATTAGTTGTCTTCATCTTATTAATTTTTAAAATTCAATTTATAATTTATATTCTATAACAAGTTCATCCATCTCTCCCCACTTCCCCCACACTCCTACCTCTGGCAACCTCCAATCTTTTCTCTAAATCTATTGAGTTATATATATTACAGGGTGTCCAAAAAATATATACACACTTTAACAGCTGATAGCTCAATTTTGATAATGAAATGTATTTTAATAAACACTGCTTTTATAATTATTTAACATGTATGTATATATTTTGTGTGTGTACATTTAGAGATCTATATACTTATATATATAGACTTACATACATATGTATGTATATATATATATATATATATATATATATATATATATATATCCTAATATATAAAAACCCTGGGTTCGTCATGACTGGAGGCTCAACCAACCGGAAGTCAGAACTGACTGCTGAGGGGGCTGCGAATCAGGCCTGGAAAGAGGCCTGAAGAGAGAAGCAGGGTCTGATCCATAGCCTGTGTGGCAGCTGTTGATCAGCACTTGCCTCTCTCTTTCTCTCTAGGACAGGCCAGCAGCCGTGCCTCCATTTCTCTCCAGGCCTCCACTTGGGCTACTGATCAGCCCTGTCTTTATGAGCAGGCCCCGTTGATAAGCCCAGAGACGCTTACTGGCATAGAAACTGACCAATCAGAACCAAATCTGGGTGACATGTGAGGAGCCAATGGCTGCCTAGGAGGTGGAGTTTTTGATGCTGACTGGCATAGAAACCGACCATTCAGAACCAAATTGGCCAGCAGAGGAAGGCAGTTGGGGGCGAGATCAGGCCTTCAGGGGAGGGAAGTTAGGGGTGATCAGGCAGGCAGAGGCATTTAGGGGCGAGATCAGGCCAGCAGGGAAAGGCAGTTGGGGGCAACTAGGCCAGCAGGGGAGGGCCATTGGGGGCAAAATCAGGCCAGTAGGGGAGGGCCATTGGGGGCAAGATAGAAGGGGAGGGCAGTTGGGGGCAATCAGGCCGGCAGGGGAGGGCAGGTAGGGGTGAGATCAGGTCAGCAGGGGAGGGCAGTTAGGGGCAATCAGGCAGGCAGGCAGGTGAGCGGTTAGGAGCCAGCAGTCCCAGATTGTGAGAGGGATGTCTGACTGCCACTTTAGGCCCAATCCCACAGGAATTGGGCCTAAACTGGCAGTCAGACATCCCCCAAGAGGTCCCCAATTGGAGAGGGTGCAGCCTGGGCTGAGGGAACCCCCCCCTCCATGCACGAATTTTGTGCACTGAGCCACCAGTATATAATATATGCCACATATAAAAGAGACCTTATAGTATTTGTCTTTCTCTGTCTGATTTATTTCACTTATCATAATGCCCTTCAGGTCCATCCATGCTGTTGCAAAGAGCAAGATTTCATTCTTTATTATGGCTGAATAATATCCCACTATAGTTATCTTATTTATTCATTAATCCATTGGTGGACACAGGTTGCTTCCATATCTTGGCTGTTATAAATAATGATGCAATGAACATGAAAGTGCATATTTTATTTTAGAATTAGTATCTTCATTTTTTTTTCCAGATAAATACCAAGAAGTGGAATTGCTGGATAATATGATAGTTTTATTTTTAATTTTTTTGGAAAACATTGTTTTCCATAGAGTCTGCATCAATTTACATTCTCACCAATAGTGCACATGTTTCTTTTTCTCTACATCCTTGCCAACACTTGTTATTTCTAGTCTTTTTTATGATAGCCATTGTAACAGGTGTGGTTTTGATTTACATTTTCTTGATGATTAATGATATAGAACATCTTTTCATGTACTTGTTTGCCATCTGTATGCCTTCTTTGGAAAAATGTCTACTCATATACTCTGCTTATTTTTTAAATCATATTATTTGGGGTTTTATTTTGTTATTGAGTTGTATAAGTTCTTTATATATTTTGGATATTAGCCCCTTATCAGACATATTATTTGCAAATGTTTTTTGATTCAGCAGATTGTCTTTGCATTTTGTTGCTAGTTTTCTGTGCAGAGATTTTTAGTATCAGATTCAATAAATCATCACCAAGATGTATATCAAGAAGCTTATCACCTGCTCAGCTAGTGTGGCTCAGTGGTTGATTGTCAGCCTATGAACCAGGAGGTCACAGTTCGATTCCCCATCAGGGCACATGCCTGGTTGTGGGCTCCATTCCCAGTAGGGGTGGGGTGTGCATGAGGCAGTCAATCAATGATTCTCTCTCATCATTGTTGTTTCTATCTATCTCTTTCCCTCTCCCTTCCTCTCTGAAATCAATAAAAATATATTTTAAAAAATAAGCTTACCACCTATGTTTTCTTCTAGTTGCATAATTTCAGGTATTAAGTCCAATACTTTTACTTAGGTTTAAATTACAGATACAATTCACAGGCTAGTCACAATCTTCCTTTAGACTAAGTGTAACAATTACAGCATGCAAGTTTATTTTGGCTTTATGAAATGAAAACGCACTAGTGATAATGAGGGTAGGTCACTCCAGGCCACAAGAAATAAACCCTACTGTCAGGACTTAAACTTTCTGCCACATCTTGAGTTAACAGATTTGTAAGCAGTGAATGAAAAAAATAAGTTGTCTTTCTTTTTTATTTTTATTTTTTGGCAACAATTTAGCAAAGGCATATGCTTCAAATTCAAATGACTTCACTTCAAATTGAAATTAAGAAATGTTTTGAAGCCTAGTCATTTGATAATAATTTGCTTCAAAAATAAGCAGCATGCTTTTTTTTAAGGGGACCTGCATCCCTTAACATGTGACTCAACAGTGTGGGAAATGAAAACAAAAAATGCCCCCAAGAGCAGTCCCAAAATATAATCCCATCTGTAGTATTGGTGGTTGTGTTTCTTTGTTATTTGGGTCCCCACTTCATGGCTGTAGGTGCCGACCCCACCATTTTCTCCTTCATTGCAATGATGATGAATGGTCTGAGAAAGAGGAGCTGGGCTCCTGCCAAGAACCTACTCTCGACTTCAGTGTGTTTCAGCTTTCAAGACCTGATTGTTTTCTCCTCTCCCAGGGACCACTAGCTACCTTATTACCAAGAAGAATGACCCTTTGACAGCACAACTGCAATCCAGAATCTCCACCAAATTGTAACCTTAGAGATGCCAATGGCATTGAAAAACTAATCAAGATCAGAAGGTCAGAAAGACAAATGCATTAGTACATATATAGTCTCCAAGTTCTTTGGCAATTTTCTTGGCTTGCTAAAAATCATTTTTAAAGTTTCTTTTGATGTATTTATTGCCTCTTTGCTTACAATCTGTACACCGCCAGTATTCTTAATGTACAGGGGATTCCACCATAGGAGAATGCTGCCTTTATTTCATTCACAATTCATTTCACAAAATGTTGAGCTAGAAACAGCCTCCTCCCTCCTCAAACAATCTTTATTATTGCCTTACTCAGTTTTTACTATTAGCAAAATACCAATTAGATCAGCTATTTACTAAAAAAAAAAAATATTACATAAAACAGCTGAAACGCAAAGACTTGGTTATTAAAAGTGGAGGCAGGTAAATTAAAATAAATGGCTGCCTTGCTGTTTAAGCTGCTTGACAACTTGGATTAACCCAGCTCTTAGCTGCCTCATGCCATTACACTTTCGTTGATTAAATAAAACAGTACTAGATAGATTTTTAAAATTTGTATAAACCAGTAATTAATGGTTTAATTTTTTCAAGGTAACTTGAACTTTTAATATATAGTGTTAATAATAACAAATCACAGCAGCTATTTATCATGTTAGGTATTTTATGTGCATTATTTCTATCCTTTACCATGCAGCCCACCTGGCAAAGTATTAACATACCCATCCTATCTAATAAAAGGGTAATATGCAAATTAACCATCACTCCTTCACAAAGATGGCAGCTCCCATAGTGGCTGGGGCACTGGACGCTGGCAGCATCGCCCCAGCGATGAGCCCCAGCATCCTGCATGCCCTGGCCCGTGGAGGGAGGGAGGACAGGTGGGCGGGCCTCTGGCCAGAGGCCGGCCAAGCTGTGGGACGCTGGCATTGTTGCAGGCCAGGCTGAGGGACCATCCCCTACCCCCGGGCCTCTAGTTTAACAGAAAAGGAAACAGAGATTAAGTGGCCCAGAAGACAACACAATCTTTTTTTTTTTCAATTACCTTCAATGTTTTAGTTTATAATGTGTCAAGTGACTTTTAAGTCATTCAACTATTTTGGCTAATTTATTCACTGATTGAACCAGTGTAATTTACTCATTGCCTTAGATTTAAAGAGATACATCTTGACAACTGCAAGGAAAATGCTAAATGTCAGTGAAGTAATGGAGTGTGGACTGGTTTATATCATCTTAAAGATTCTGCTCACAAGGGCACCAACATTAAACTGGATTTAATAATTAAATTGATAGACATTTCCTGGAGCAAGAAATTGTGGCTACATTCTGTAAGTTTGTTGTGCACTACCAAATCATTTGTGGGTGTGCAAAAATCAAGCACATATCACTAATAAAATTGTCATTCTCACAGTCTCAGTTGAAAAGAAAGGAACCGTATTGTTGTTACTGATCTGGTTCCAAGATGACCATTCTACAACCCTACTTACTTTACCTTTCTTTTTATTGGCGGGGGAGTGGGGAAGGGGGAGGTGATGCGTAGATAGACAAGAGGGTTACACTTCATTGAAGATGTATTTCTTGTCTCCATTCCATGATGGCAAAAGCTTTCACAAAAGTCATAGGAAAAGAAGTCTAATGTTACCATTCAGTAATGGCATATCTCTTTAAGTCCTTCCCAATGGCTTTTATGGCAATGAAGAAACCAAGGAACATATTTTTCTTGCCATTTTGCATGCTGTTTTTAGTCTTATCTGGCAGCATGCCTGAAGTGTGAGGGTTGGTCTCTAGATAGATCTTTAAGACTTTCTCCTTGCAATTACCATCACTCAAATACCCTCATTATCAGTGGGTATCTTAAACTCTGGGTTACACTTCCTCTTTATTCCACTTCCAAAAGTAGAGCTTCTAAAATAGACGCTTCTATTAATGATGTCAGTCAGCTGACCATTTGTCTGTCCCTAAAGATGGAGTTGGAAGGACAACAATTTCTGAAAGAAAAGGTAACTAATCCAATGGCAACATTTTTATATACAAAACTGCATTATCCCTACTTAATATGACATAAAAATTAATGCTCTGGAAAGGAGCCTAAGTTTTTAAAAATAAAATGATTTTCATATATCAATATTAGATTCCCTAATTTTCTTACAGAGTTTTACACCAAACCTCACAGATAGTGTGTCTTCAGAAATTGTTGTCCTTCCAACTCCATCTTTAGGGACAGACAAATGGTCAGCTGACTGACATCATTAATAGAAGCGTCTATTTTAGAAGCTCTACTTTTGGAAGTGGAATAAAGAGGAAGTGTAACCCAGAGTTTAATTTCATGTTTTCCTTCATCTCTCTCTAACAAACATCCAATAATTACTCACTCCTGAAATATTTCTATTTCTAGTTCTTTAAGTCTTTTCAAGACATAAGCATAGAAAGAAAAGGCTAAAAGGGAATTTAATAAAAGTTGTCATTTTTATGTTAAGTTTTTTATGACAATATATTTGTGTAGATATGGGGAAATACTCTATGTAGACCAAAGAGAGTTCCATTCTGCTTTGCGGTATCAAGGAGGGCTTCCTGAAATACAGGGCATTTGAGTTGACTCTGGAACTTGATTCATAGTAGCATGAGCAAAGCCACAGGAGAGGGAACTAGGAACTGGTGGCCTCCTAAGTTGTCCAGTGGGATTTGAGTATTGGCATGTGGGAGGTTTGGCAAGGTGAAATCATTCATGGTGATAGGAAGTCATCTTGGGTTTTACCCTGTCAGCAAACAGGAAATACTGGAGGCTTTAAATAATGCTATCTCTGATAAAACTCGATTTATTTGCACAAACAAGCTTTAACCAAGCAATCAGCGTTTTGTTGAGATAATCCATTTGACAGCTTTTCATCCTGTCTCACCCTGAACTGACTGCAGATTTACAGCCACAAATGAGTCACTCTGTTGATCTTAAACCATAGGACTTTCAAAAGAAAACCTGAGAGAGGAGGTGAGCTACCTCACCTTCTTCCAGTCTAGAAAGAGCGTCAGGCTCAGGCACAAACAACTGGGGACTAAGGGGCTGTCAGTCAGGAAAAGATTGCAGAAATAGAGCAAGGAGATGTCGTATAGAATACCCATTCTGAGTTGTTCTCATAACAATTCTCATTGCTCTCCCTTTCTCTTTTTTCTCTCTCTTCTCATTTTCTCCCTAAGAGAAGAAAAGAGAGGTAAAAGAAGGTCTTCGTCTGTCTGAAATGAATAGCCTGTTCTCTCCATTACTGTCCCTACAGAAGTCCCATAGGGCACAGAAGCCAACTGCACATAGTTGGGTAGAAGGTTGGCACCCACGAGGGGTATCCCATAGAAAGTTCATTTGCATGGTAAGAACTGGCCACGTGCTATATGAATTGATGTGATGTGTCATGTAGGCATGTGGCATCCTATAGCATGGAGCATTTGCATGTCATTGCTAGAATATCTGGTGTGGCTAACTTGAACATTTCCTGTCTACTCCATCCCTATTTCCAATGCCTGGTGCCTGAGAAGAGGTCCTCCATCATCTCTTACTTGAAATGCTGCAACAATTTCCCAACCTGTTGTGGTGGTGATGAAGATGATGATGACGATAGTTGACTTTTACTAAGAACTTTCAGTGGGTTAGGTTTTTTTTCACACTCATTTTTTAATCTTATTTTTAAATAATTTCAAACTTACAGAAAAGTTGCAGTAAGTATGCATTTGTCCTGTGCACCCTTTCCCCCAATTCATCCATTTTTATATAATTTTGCAACATTTGCTTTAGCATTCTTCCCCTTTTTCCATACTTCTCCCTTGACAATTAAGAACAGGTGATATATATACCATGCTACTTTACTCATTTACATTTCAGTATGTCTTTTTTTACATAACTAAAGTATAGTTATAAAATTGAGAAAATTTAACATTGATATCCTTTTATCTAATCAAAAGTCCATATTACAACCAATGTCATTCCAATAAACTCAATAGAAAAAACTCAGAAGATGGAAACACGGAAAAAAACACGAACTATAATTCTGGAAGCAAATATTTTCTGAAATTTCCACACTTTTATAGCTACATACTTTTTAAAAGTATTTTGCAGTAGATGGTTTTCTGGAAAATTTGAAATTAAGAGTTGATTATCATTCCATTAAATTTTCAGAATAATCACACATTTATAGGGCTCTATGATTAAATCAGAGTAATCAACAGAATGATTATGTCTATAAAGAAACCATAATTTAATCACAATGATTTGTTTGTATGAGCTCCAGTAATTTTTTTATTTTAGTTTTATTATGTAGTACACCACAGTATGTAGTTTATTAACTAGGTAGTTATATTTTGGATAAACACATAGTTAGAAAAGGATGCATTGAGATGATGCTACAGCAGGAAGATCACTTAGGTCTTGCTCGTACTTCTTTTGTCAAACTTGTATATTTGTTTGAAATAAATTCTTTGTCTTTCACTGGGATCCTGAGTGTCAACGAATAAATAATATTTTTGTTTCTCCACAAAAAAGTTTACACTACAATTTCACCTATTATAAAGGACTCAATAATGCCCTTTATAGCTATTTTTTTCAGTGCAGAATTCAGTCCAGGATAACAAATCACAGTTGTCATGTCTCTTTAGTCTCCTTTAATGTGAAATAGTTACTTGGTCTTGCTTTTAAATAATGCAGGCCAGTTATGTTATAGAAAGTCCCTCAACATGGGTTTGCATGATGTGTCACATGACCACATTCAGGTTGTGCATTTGGAGCTGGAATACCAAGAAGTGTGGTTGTGTTCTTTTCACGATCTCACATTAGAGACAAATCACCTTTTTGAGTCATGTTAGTTTTAATCACTTGCTTAAAGAGCTGTTTTCTCCACTACACAGTTAAGATTTACCGTTTTCTGGTTAAGTACAGTGAGATACCTCTATAAAATATAAATATCCTGTTATTCATTAACTTTCCTTCACTAAATTTATCATTCATTGGTGATTCTTGCCTGACTCATTTTTTCTGTGATGATTGCAAAATGGCATTTTTAAAAATTTCATCATTCTTTCCATATTTATTAGTTGATGTACTGCTGTAAATAAAAACTTTCTCTTTTTATTTATTGATCTATTTATCATTTTAGACTCATGTGTTCTTATTTTATTTTGCATACTATAATCCATTACATGTTTAATTATTTGGATGCTCAGATTATCTCTGACTTGGTCAGTGGAAGCCCCTTCACACTGGCTCCATGTCCCTTTTGACAGCCCCCTCGTTTTTTGTGGGCACTTCCTCACTGTTAGGTACCAGAAGGTATTCCAGGCTCATTTTATACCTGTCTTGCTCCAGCCATGAAATCTGTAAGGCATCATCCTATCTAATAAAAGAGTAATGTGCAAATTAACCACCACTCTGCTACACCCACAAGCCACACCCACAAGCCAATCAGGAGTGAGTATGCAAATTAACCCAACCAAGATGGCTGTGGCCACGGAGTGAGCAGGAGGCTTGGGTTTCCCCGGCAATGGAGGAAGCCAAGCTTTCTGCACACCCTGGACGGCCCAGGCCTCCACTCAAGGCTACAAAGTTTCAATTATAGAAGATAAATAAATCCCAACAAAAATGGTGGCAGCCATGGAGCTGGAGAGAGCAGGAGGCCTGAGTTGCCCCCTGCGATGGAGGAAGCCAAGTTTCTGCAGCCCTGGCCTACCTTGGCATCCTCTCAAGGCTACAAAGTTTCAATTATAGAAGATAAATAAATTCCAACAGAAATGGCTGCGGCCACGAAGCAAGCAGGAGGCTTGGCTCCATTCAAGGCTACAAAGTTTCAATTATAGAAGGTAAATAAATCCCAAATCCCAGGGCCTCTGCTTGGGTCGCCGGGGGGCATGGCTGGCCTGCAAACCACCACAGACCCCTCGCCCAGGCCGCCCCATGCTCCAAGGAAACCCCCACCCTGATCCAGGACACCCTTCAGGGAAAACCAGCTGGCCCCCACCCATGCACCAGGCCTCTATCCTATCTAATAAAAGAGTGATATGCAAATTGACCATCACTCCAACACACAAGATGGCTGCCCCATGTGGACACAAGATGGCCACCACAAGATGGCTAGCAGGGGAGGGCAGTTGGGAGGGATCAGGCCTGAAGGGGAGGGCAGTTGTGGGCAATCAGGCCAGCAGGAGAGAGCAGTTAAGGGTGATCAGGCCAGCAGAGGAGGGAAGTTGGGGGCAACCAGGCCTGCAGGGAAGGGCAGTTGGGGGGGACCCAGGCCTGCAGGGGAGAGCAGTCGGGGGGTCCAGGCCTGCAGGGGAGGGCAGTTATGGGTGACCAGTCCTGCAGGTGAGGGCAGTTAGTGGCAAACAGGCTGGCAGGGGAGCAGTTAGGCATCAATCAGGCTGGCAGGGGAGTGGTTAGGGGGTGATCAGGCTAGCAGGCAGAAATGGTTAGGGGCAATCAGGAAGGCAGGCAGGCAAGCAGTTGGGAGCCAGCAGTCCTGGATTGTGAGAGGGATGTCTGACTGCCCATTTAGGCCGGATCCTACCAGAATTGGGCCTAAACTGGCAGCCCTACATCCCTTGAGGGGTCCCAGATTGGAGAGTGTGCAGGCTGGGCTGAGGGACACACCTCCCTGTGCACAAATTTTGTGCACTGGGCCTCTAGTCTATACTAATAATAGCCTAGGGCTGTCATGACCTAAATGACCAGATGGACGACCAATCACCAGGAAGTGCATGGAGCACCTCTCAGTCACTCCCCTGTGGCCCACAGGCCCCTATCACAGCAAGGCTGGCAGCAGGCAGGCAGGCAGGGTGGCAGGGGCATGGGCGGGGCAAGGCGGGTGTAGCAAGGTCGTTAGCCTCCAGCCCGGGGCCAGGTCAGAGGCCTAACAACCTTGCCACTGCTGCAGCAGCTACAGATCAGGTCCAGAGAGAGGCCCTGAGAGAGAGGCAGGGCCTGATCAGCAGCCTCCATGACTGCTGGTGAGGCCCAGAGAGAGAGAGAGAGAGGCAAGGACTGAGCAGCAGCTGCTGTGAAGGCTGCAGATCAGGCCCAGAGATAGGCCTGGAGAGAGAGAGACAGGGCCTGATCAGCAGCTGTAGCAGAGGCTGTGGATCAGGCCAGGAGGTAGACCCGGAGAGAAAGGCAGCTGTCAGCAGGGAATTCTAGATTTCCCAGAAGAGCCAATAGCTGCCTAGGAGGTGGAACTTTTGCCACTGACTGGCATAGAAACCGACCAATCAGAACCTAATCTGGGTGAACTGTGAGGAACCAATGGCTGCCTAGGAGGTGGAGCTTTTGACATTGACTGGCATAGAAACCAACCATTCAGAACCTAATCTAGATGAACTGCGAAGGCAGAACCTAAGGTAGGGGCTGAGGAGGGGTTTTAAGGGCAACAGCTGTTTGGTGTAAGGTGTAAGAAAGTGGTTCAATTTTTTAATAACCAATTTGGCAGTATTGTGCATATGGCTGGCTATCAGTCCAGATATAGGGATTATGTATTTTTGTCTGCAAAGAGCATCTCCTCCTGCTGAAAAAGACTCCCCCTACCCTTTAAGCAATCCTATCCTATATAATCTATCTATACTAATAAAAGGGTAATATGCTAATTAGACCAGGTCAACTGGCCATCTTCCAGATGTCCGACTTCCTTCCGGAAAAAGCCATGGTGGTAGGGGCCGAGGCAGAGGCAGTTAGGGGCGATCACACCAGCAAGGGAGGCAGTTGGGGGCAAGATCAGGCTGGCAGGGGGTTAGGGGCATTCAGGCCAGCAGGGGAGGGCAGTTGGGGGCAACCAGGCCAGCAGTGGAGGGTAGTTAGGGGCGACCAGGCCAGCAGGGGAGAGCAGTTGGGGGCAATCAGGCTGGCAGGGGAGCAGTTAGGGGTGATCAGGCAGGCAGACAGGCAGAGAGGTTAGGGACAATCAGGCAGGCAGACAGAGTGGTTAGGATCAATAAGGCAGGCAGGCAGGTGAGCGGTTAGGAACCAGTGGACATCCCCGAAGGGGTCCCCGATTGGAGAGGGTTCAGGCTGGGCTGAGGGAACCCCCCTCCCCATGCATGAATTTCGTGTACTGGGCCTCTAGTTATAAATAATTTTCCAACAAACCTACAAGATAGGTACTATTGTTGTTTCCATTATACAAATGAAGGAACTAAGTCCAAGACATGTTAAGTAAATACCCCAAAGTCGTAGAGCCAATAAATGGTGATGCCATTAATGATGCTATTTCTAGTCTTATCTCAGTCTCCGCCCCACTCCCAACACCCACTCACAGCCAAATCTACTATCCGTAAAGTTGACAGAATAACATAGTTCAAATGAAATCACTGATTCTCATCTACCACACAGCACACACCTGGGAACCTGGTATTCACACAGTAAATATTTTAATGACTGGAAATAAACTGTAACAAAATTAATGAATAAACCCATCCCCATTTTTTCCTTTGCATTTTTTTTTTTTTTTGAGTAATCAGACCCAACAAGGATCCCTAGCATGAACTGAGAAGAGAAGAAAGTGAGGTGCTGTCATAATTTTTAGGGTAGACGTGACAATGCCTCTTATGATATCTACCCGCATGGCCAATCTGATCTACTTATCTGCCAGGTAGCTTCCATCTCTACATCTGAAATTCCAACATAATCTCTCACTGCTCTCTGTACATTCTCCCAGCTCTCAGAGCCTCTCTATTCCTTTCTTCAAGAAAACATCCAACCCCTGGGTCACTAACTTTATTCCCAGTCTGTTACCACTTTGTACCTTCATTTCCTTTTCTATCTAACTTACACCCCATGGTTCAGTAATTCAAATACTACTGCCCAACCTCTGTTTTCAACTTCCTATCTGTTCTTTCCCTGCAAACTCTCAAACTTGGAATAATCTACACTTCTCACACCTTCACTGAAATTGCTGAGCACTTCTGGAGAAAATTACACAATGATGTGGATGGTTGGCACTACAAATCTCACTTGGCAAGTTCAGCAAGCTTTTGACCTGATCCTGATCAGCTTCCTCTCCCACTCCCCTCAACAATGATTCTAAACTTTTGCTTTTCTTTTTATGTTCTTGCCTCACCAACGCCTTTTTCTAAGTGCCTCCTACAACTGGGTGGATAATCCAGGCTATCGAGCAGAAGCCATATTATCTTCTAGACCCCACACCTCTATTTAATCCATATTTATACCTGCTTTTAATTCCTTTCTTCTTGACTCCATGAAGATGTGACTTAAAAAACTTTTTAAATCTTTATTGTTGAAAGTATTACATATGTTCCCTTCCCCCCCCATTGACCTCTTCTAGCCCACCCCCAGCCCGACCCCAGGCCTTCACCACCCTATTGTCTGTGTCCATTGGATTATGCATATGCATATATCTTTGGTTGATTTCTTCCCACCCACCCACCCATTTGCCTTCCCTCTGAGATTCCAGTCTGTTTCATGCTTCTTTGTCTCTGGTTCTATTTTGTTCATCAGTTTATTTTGTTCACTAGATTGCACATGTGAGTGAGATCATGTGATACTTGTCTTTCTCTGACTGTCCTATTTCGCTTAGCATAATACTCTCCAGGTTCCTCCATGCTGTCTCAAAGGGTAAGAGGTCTTTTTTTTACTGCTGTATAGTATTCCACGGTGTAAATGTACCACAGCTTTTTTTCCCACTCATCTATTGAAGGACACTTGGGTTGTTCCCAGATCTTAGCTATTGTACATTGTGCAGCTATGAACATAGAGGTGCATATATTCTTTCTGATTGGTGTTTCAAGTTTCTTAGGATATATTCCTAGAAGTGGGGTCACTGGGTCAAATGGCAGTTCCATATTTAATTTTTTGAGGAAACTCCATACTGTTTTTCATAATGGCTACACCAGTCTGCATTCCCACCAGCCGTGTTCCCTTTCCTTCCGATCCTCGCCAGCACTTGTCATTTGTTGATTTGTTGATGGTAGCCATTCTGACAGGTGTGAAGTGATACCTCACTGTCGTTTTAAATTTGCATAGCTCTGGTGAACAGTGACTTTGAGCATTTTTCATATGTCTCTTGGCCATTTGTATGTCCCCTTTGGAGAAGTGTCTATTTAGGTCCTTTGCCCATTTTTTTTATTGGATTGTTTGTCTTCCTTTTGTTAAGTTATATGAGTTCCTTATATGTTTTGGATATTAACCCTTTATCATATGTATCATTACCAAATATGTTCTGGCTCCATTTTCAGTTTTTTGATGGTTTCCTTTGCTGTGCAGAAGCTTTTATTTTGATGTAGTCCCATTTGTTTATTTTCTACTTAGTTTCCTTTGCCTTAAGAGATGTATGCACAAACATATTTACATGAGAGATTGTCTGAGATTTTGCTGCCTATGGTTTCTTCTAGGATTTTTATGTTTTTATGACTTACATTCAATTATCTCATCCATTTTTATTTTATTCTTGTATATGGTGTAAGTTGGTGGTCTAGTTTCATTTTTTTGCATTATCTGTCCAATTTTTCCAACACCATTTATTGAAGAGACTGTCTTGACTCCATTGTATGTGCTTGCCTCCTTTGTTAAGTATTAATTGGGCATAATGGCTTGGGTTGATTTCTGGGGTCTCTGTTCTGTTCCATTGATCTATATGCCTGTTCTTGTGCCAGTGCCAGGCTGTTTTGAGTACAGTGGCTTTGTAATAGCTTGATATCTGGTATTGTGATCCCTCCAACTTTGTATTTCTTTCTCAAGATTGCTGTGGCTATTCAGGGTTCTTTTGGGATCCATATAAATTTTTGGAGTATTTGTTCTAGATCTGTGAAATATGTTGTTGGCATTTTAATAGGGATTGCATTGAATCTATAGATTGCTTTGAGTAGTATGGACATTTTAATGATGTTAATTCTACCAATCTATGAACATGGTACATACTTCCACTTGTTTATATCTTCCTCTATCTCTTTTTTCAATGTCCTATAGTTTTCCAAGTACAGGTCTTTTACTTCATTGGTTAAGTTTATTCCAAAGTATCTTAATATTTTTTTTTTTTTTTGCAGTGGTAAATGGGATTGTTACTTTAGTTTCTCTTTTTGAGATTTCATTATTGGTATATAAAAATGCCATTGATTTCTGGGTGTTGATTTTGTACCCTCCTACATTGCTAAATTCATTTATTAAATCTAGTAGGCTGGCCGAAACCAGTTTGGCTCAGTGGATAGAGCGTCGGCCTGCGGACTGAAGGGTCCCGGGTTCGATTCCGGTCAAGGGCATGTACTTGGTTGCGGGCGCATCCCCCAGTGGGAGGTGTGCAGGAGGCAGTGATTGATGTTTCTCTCTCATCGATGTTTCTGACTCTCTATCCCTCTCCCTTCCTCTCTGTAAAATATCAATAAAATATATAAAAAATAAAAAATAAATAAATAAATCTAGTAGGCTTCTCATGGTGTCTTTAGGGATTTTTATGTACAATATTAGGTCACCTACAAATAATGAGAGTTTTACTTCCTCCTTTCCAATTTGGATGCCTTTTATGTTTTCTTCTTGTCTGATCACTGTGGCTAGGACTTCTAGTACTATATTGAATAAGTATGGTGAAAGCAGACATCCCTATCTTGTTCCTGTTTTTTAGGGGAAATCTTTTTAGTTTTTTTCCCATTGAGTATGATGGCTGTAAGTTTGTCATATATGGCCTTTAATATATGATCCCTCTATTCCCACTTTGCTCAGAGTTTTTATCAAAAATGGGTGTTGCATTTTTGAGTACTTTTTCTGCATTTATCAACATGATCATGTGATTTTGTCTTTCAATTTGTTTATGTGATGTATCACATTTATTGATTTGCAAATATTGTATCAGCCTTGCATTCCTGGAATAAATCCCACTTGTTTGTGGTATATGATCTTTTTAATATATTGCTAGATGTGATTTGCTAATATTTTATTGAGGATTTTAACATCTATGTTCATCAGGGATATTGGCCTATAATTCTTTTTCTTTGTAGTATCTTTATCTAGTTTTGAAATTAGGATAATGCTGGCCTCATAAAAGGAGCTTGGAAGTGTTCCTTCCTCTTGGATTTTTTGGAATGGTTTGAGGAAGGTAGGTGTTGGTTGTTCTTTGAAGGTTTGGTAAAATGTCCCTGTGAAGCTGTCTGGACCAGGGCTTTTGTTTGCTGGGAGTTTTTTTGATTACTGCTTCAATTTCATCAGTTGTTATTGGCCTATTCAGGTTTTCTGATTCTTCCTGATTCCATTTAGGAAGATTGTATTTTTCTAGGAACATGTACATTTCATCAGGTTGTACAGGTTGTTGGCATGTAGTTGTTCATAGTATTTCTTACAATCCTTTGTATTTCTGTGGTGTCAGTTGTTACTTCATCTCTTTCATTTCTCATTTTGTATATTTGGGTCTTCTCTCTTTGTTTCTTGATGAGTCTGGCTAAAGGTTCATTAATCTTGTTTATCTTTCATGAATAGGTGACATTTAACTTTCATAAAACATATGTTCTGGATCCCAGCTTGTATTACAACCTTCTTTTATTAAATTATTATTTGTTCCTATACCTTTAATCTCTCAATTACTCTGTATTACTTCTCTTTTATTGCTCTCTCTTCAGCCATATAATTAAACTCTGTTTTCTCTTATATTTAAAAGTAAAACATCCCTTGATCCTACACATTTCCTTTGTCCATTACCATATTGTTTTTATTTTTCCTATGAATTAGATTCTTAAAATTAGTTTAAACCCACTGCCTCCACTTTCTCACCTCCTTTTTGCTGCTCAAACCAGTTTGCCATCTGCCCATACCACTCCACTAAAACTGCCTTTTCCAAGGTCACCATGACCTCTAAGTTTCTAAATCCAGTGAACACTTATTTAATTGCTCCTTCCCTTTCTTGTTTTTTCTTAAAAAAAAACAAAACATAAAAACACTTATTAGACATTGAGAATACTATAGTGAATCAAACAGACCTGACCTTAACCTTATAAAATGCATAGTCCAGCAGGAGAAACAGACACTAAATAAACAATTACATGATTAATAATTAATTAACTATAAATATGATAATGCTACAAAGAAATTTAAATGTTATTATGAGAATAGGAAATCTAACTTAACATAAAGGGGATATAAATGATCAAGGAAATTTCCCCATGGATATGGCATTTAGGTAGAGATCTGAAGAATGAATAGCAGCTAGCCCAGTTAGAGATGGGGGTGGTGAAGGAGAAAAGAGACTTCCAAAATGAAGAGACAGAAAGTGCAGGAGCCCTAAGATGAGCAGCAGGCTATACTATTTGAGCAACATCAAAAAGAGCAATGTGATCAAATCAAAGAGAATGAGGGATTCCAGATAGGGCTGGAGATGAGGGGACAGGTGTGAAATCAATCCAGGTTTTAGAACATGTTAAGAAATTTGAACTTTATCCCAAGAACAGTGTGTTTCCATGAAGGATTATATTTTATTTTTAAATTTTTATTAAATGTATTAGGGTGACATTGATTAATAAGATATTATAAGTTTCAAGTGATTTAAATAGGCATATAATGAGATCAGATTTGACTCCACAGTTCCAACCATCAAGTCCAAATAATGGCAGCTTGTACGAAAGTGGTGGCAGTGAAGATAAAGAAAAACATATGGGTTAAAGATGGATTTGGGAGGAATTGATTGGATTGGGGGACACTAGCCTGCCGGAAACCGATCATTGTCTCATAATTAGAAAGGTGTGGACAAGGAACCTGGAAGGCTGGTCAACCTTGAAGCTCTGAAAGGTCAGAGCCAACCACTCCCTATCTAATTGAGACAATGATAGCTGAAGCAACTTCCCCACCAAATAATCATGTAAATCCTTACTGATAAAATAATCTGCCTGTTACTGTAATTGCCTGCCTAAGGGCAATGGGTGTATCCCAAACCTGAATAAAAGGGATAGCAAGGCCAAAGCAAGGCGTAGTCCTCCCTCTGGAGGTGGGCTTCCACCTGGCCCCCATTTCCCAAATTAATATTTTCCTAGTCTCTTTCATTTGTGTGCGGCCTTCTCCAGAACCCGAACCCTGAAACTGAACCCTGAACCACGCAGGACGTGAAAAGGTGTTCCCACACAGGCCATGAAGAAGGGAGGAGTGACAAGGCTCAAACGTAAATTTCTAGCACAAGTAACTGAGTAGGTGCTAATACCATTTACCACAATAGTAAACACAGGAGAAGGTGTTTCTTGAGTTTGAGGTGCCTACAGACATACAGAGAGTTGGAGAGTTGGAGATGGTCTGAAGTTCAAGAGCAAGCAGCAATGGAGGGTACTAAAGCCAAAGGAGGACATGAGATTGACTACAGAGACATGAAGAGTGACTACTTACTCACCCCCTCTGCCCTACAGCACTAAAGAACTACCAGTTCTCTCCATGACGTGTTCTTTCTCTTCTGTTTGTTTGCACATACTGTTCCCACCTGGCATGACTTTTTCCTCGCTTCCTCCTTGGCTCTTGTTTCTTCTTCAAGATTTAATTCAGGTGCCAACTATTCTACAGAGTTTTCCCTTATCTCTCCATTGGTTACATGTTTTCTCCCATTGGTTAAATGGTCTTATAATGTACCTGGGTTTATAATTTCCTATATATACCTCTCACATAACACTTATCACACTGGAATGGAATATTTATCCCACCACTAGGCTGAAAATTATTTCTCTATGAGTCCCAGGGCCTAACACAGAGCCAGGACATAGTAGTTTCTCAATACACACTTGGAAGAAAATAAAAGTTCTGCTAGGACAACATTGCTATGTGAGTCATACAATCTTTGACTGTTAGAGCCAGAATGGACTTTGGATATTTTCTACTCTGACCTATTTTCCAGTTGAGGAAACTGAAGCCCAGTCACCTTTAAATTAGTGACAAAAACATATTTAGAATCTAGTTTTCCTGGTTCTCAGGCTAGTGGTCTTCCCATTATCTCATTACCAAACAACCCATAAGCTATTAATTCAGTGACTTGCATGCAAACTGTATGCCATAAGGTCTCTTTTCAAAGGTGGGATACTAAAAGGTAAGTATACAGGCACAAACATAACTGAAGCAACCTGAGGGATATGGATTGAATTAGGAATCAATACTAATATTGAGTTTCTACATAATTAATAAAAGTAAAACATTTCTAAACATACCTAAATTTCATGGGTTGTTCATATGTGGTCTTATCTAAACTGGGAGGGAGGGTAGGGGGTGACCATTAATAATAATAATAATAATTAATAATCTACACTAATAAAAGAGTAAGATGCAAATTGACCGCACCTTCATGACGCCCACCAGCCAATCAGGAGTGAGTATGCAAATTAACCCAACAAAGATGGTGGGTTAATTTGCATACACAGGCGCTGAGCAGCCAGGGGCGAGGCAGGACACTTGTGCATTGGGCCTCTAGTAATAATAATATCTATTAAATCCTCACCATGAACCAAGTACTAGGATAAGTTCCTTCATACATTAATTCATTAGATCATCATGTCAAAGCCCCATGAGAAGTTTAGAAGTGGTAGTTTGCCTAAGGTCACATAACTAGTGGCTGAGCCAGCATTTGGGTCCAGGCACTCTGCCCATATAGCAATGTTTTAAACCACTGGGCCCTCCTGCCTTTGTTAGTTAACTTGTTTATCGTCTCCACAATGACTGTCACCTTCTTCTCTTTGCTGATCACTTTTTTAAAAGCTAAAAGGGGAAGACTTATTCCTCAAATTTATCCCTTATTGATAAAATATAAATAAAATAAAATATTCTTTTTTCCCAACCACTTATTTAGGTCTGAAAGAAAAATATTTAAATGGAAAAAAGGTAAATATCTGTTCATTCATGAGCTAGGCTTCATTATATTTTCTTTTTTTATATATATAAAAAAAGAATTTATATATTAAAAAAAGAATTTATTCCTATTGCCCATGTTTCTCTGTATTTTTGTGTGTCAGTGCTATCTCGGATTATAAACTCTAGATGGCAGTGATCAAGTTAAGGTTTGCACAGTGTCTGGACAGTGGTGTGTTTATTGCATAATACATAATAAATACTATTTGTAATTATAATAAGGATGAGTTCTGGAAGAGGTAAACAAGGGTATAAAATTCATCTCCCGTATGGTTATTATTCCACTTATATGAGAAGTCCACTAAATTCACTGAACCATATCAGGCCACATCTGTTTGAAAACCTACCAGTTTTTATGAACATTAAATAAAAATAGTTAGGTTTAATGACCATTTATCATATTCATGCAAAAATAATGAAATGGAAACATAGCAAAAAAAAAAAAAGTAGTCACACTGATAAATAATTTTAAATGCTAACAAGTTCAATATTTTATTTTTATATTTTCAAAAATCAAATATCTGCTATTAATGCTCCAAAACTTTCTGTAATTGGAGGGAATTTTTATATTGTTCCCTTTCATGCTTAAGTATTAACCTAAGTTATCATAGCCTCAGAAAATATGCCCACCAGGTTTATACTACATTTAACCCTTTTGAACCTTAAGAGAAACTACTTGGGTGAACAATTTTCGCACAAGGACAAATATTGGGCAATAGCCCTTAAACAGAAGGAAGATAAAGCTGGGGTGAGGGGGAGAGAGAGGCAGACAGGAAGTGGAAAAAAAACAGTTCTCCCAGCTGTATTTTATAGGTGCAGCAGATTCTACTTAGATTAGACCTTCTAAGTTACTCTGACAGAGGGTAAAGGGAGGTGGAAAGGAAACTTTGAGTGACATTTTTGACAGCAAGCTACAGAAATAACAATTTGACAGAAGAGGCCATCATAAATATAAGATCATCTCAGGCATGAATAGGATTCCCCTTAATGTAAAATATATGGAGCACATGTAGGATTCAATTTGGGGTGAAGAGAAGAGCCAGACGGGAAGGTTACCTCGAAGCAAGCTATGAGTGCTGAAGTCAGGCATTCTCATATCAGTTTAAATATCCCTCGTGAACATTTTTGGAGATTTTGAGGCATCGCTCTCAGTTAGTCCTATTTATATCTGTTCCTAGCTTGATTGACTGAGTTGATACATAACCAATAAATAGAGAAGGTTAGGATTTCTATTCATACAAAGTTGGTTTCTGTGCCAGTTCTGAGGTGTATTTATCCTTCAGGTAGGGGATAGATCTCATTCCTGCCTAATCAATACAGACATCACAAATCAACAACAAATCTTCATATTGGCCAACAGGCCAGTCAATATCTTATTATTATTTAATAAGAATTTCATTGTCACTGTGCTGGGAAGAAAAATATTAGAAAAGTCTGCACGTGGTATTATAAATACTACTCTAACGTAAAGGGTAGAAGATGGGAAAGCACCATATCATAAGAAAAATTGGACTCACGTTAAAGGCTTTGTCAGAAGCTAGAGCTAATGAGTGTTATGAGTTAGTTGCCATCTTTAGACATCCAATTCTTTGTCAGGAGAAAAAGAGAGGATGACCAAATTATCCCAACAACCCACCTTTCAGCTCTAAAATCATGACAAGTAAATACTCTATTTTGAATTTTCTTTAGGTTAAGAATTTAACAATCAGCTAGAACAGGATGACTAACCCATAACATGTTCCAGAAAAATATAAAATGACACGTTGAAGAGCATTTAAACTGAACAAAACAGATTGGTGTGTGTGCCACTATTGATATACAAATGCTAAATGTGTTTTACTGTATCTACCGAGTGTGATTGATAGAAGATACATCAATTTCAAGGTTTCTGAATGGAAGTAAATTGTTGTCAGTGGTATTGCTTCTTTAAAAAATAAAAGGTGAAAGGATTAAGAAAAAAACACACATCTACACGGACAATAGTATGGTGATTGCCAGAGGGAATGAGGGAGGAGTGGAAAGCGGGGAGAGGGCAAAGGGGGGATAAATGGTGGTGGTGGCAGTAAAAGACTTTGGGTGGTGAGCACACGATGCAGATGATGTGTTATAGAGCTGTACACTTGAAACCTGTATGGTTTTATTGACTAGTGTCAGCCCAATAGAGTCAATCAAAATAAGGTTTTTAATTGATTTTATACACACAAAACATTATATCCTGC
This sequence comes from Plecotus auritus, assembly GCF_963455305.1. Lineage (NCBI taxonomy): Eukaryota > Metazoa > Chordata > Mammalia > Chiroptera > Vespertilionidae > Plecotus > Plecotus auritus. Next base: position 76,425,822 of record NC_137770.1, on the reverse strand, counting down.
ACTGACTGGGTAGCTCAGTTTGTTGGAGCATCATTCGGTACACCAAATGATTGTGGGTTTGATTCCCAGTCAAGACACATACCTAGGCTGCAGGTTCGATCCCCGGTTAGGGCACATATGGGAAGCAACCAATGATGTTTCTCTCTCACATCGTTGTTTCTCCCTCTCTCCCTCTCTTTCTCCCCGCTTCCTCTCTCTAAAATCAACAAACATTTCTCAGGTGAGGATAAAAAAAAAACATATCCTTACCAAGAATAGACAAATTGAGGTAGGATACATATAATGCATCAATTTAGCACAAATATCCACTTACAATTGTGATATATATATATATATATATAATGTTTTTCAGAAAAGTTGAGGAGCACTTTTTAAAATTGCTTATGCTTTTTAGAATGCTTAGCATTTCTGTTTTGAAAACAACTTGTCTTCCTTTTCAAAATGTATGTGCTAGGCTGGCTGTGATGTCAGAATGAACTATTTTCACAGGATTGGGCCAGCCCCCACTCAATGATTCTTTTACAGAATGGAAAAACCAGTGGTGAGGCAACAGTTGAGCTCATTAAGTCTCAAGTCCGAAGCCCCCTTTTCAAAGCACTACAAAGCTCTGCAAGGTATAATTAAGAGGAGGGGATGGTTTGTCTTTTACTGAATTATTTTACTGAATTACTGAATTATTAAATCCTTTCCCTTTCCACCTTGACCCTCTCTCCCTCCACCTTTCATTTAAATTTTCTCACTTTGGAACTAAAGCGTGCGCCAAGTCTGGTGCGGATAAAGGAAAATCGGCAAGGACAGTTTTAAAACCTTGTCCTCTCATCTCTTGCACTGCTGCTTTGTCTTCCTCTCTCCTTTCAGTCAGTCTCTAACTTAGATTGTGTCTAATTAAATCCTCTTTATACCCCGGGCATTTTAGGTTTCCAGTATTTTTACACTGAATAAACAACAGCTTTACATTTTTTAAATGTATGTCACAAAATATTTTGCAGATAAACTTGACTTAAAACATAAATGAATGTCAAGTGGGAAAAGCACAAACATGGGTTTTTCTTCACCAAATTTAGGTATCTGCTTTCACCTTAAAATCGTTTTAAAGTTGATGATAGAGGTCACTACAAGTAAGTTCATGTTCAGCAAGATAAGCCAAAAAAAAGAAAAGAGAAGGGAAGGGATTGATTTGATGGGAGCCCACCCTGGGTCTAATTTAGAAGTTTCCATTTATGTCATGTCAAATTTGGGGAAACTGAACCCTCACTGAATGCATTGGTGTGACTGTCTCCCAAGCTTGATACCCAGGGTTCATGACTGCAGTTCCTGGCACCTTCATAAATATTCATACCCCGGCTAACAATTTGCAAGGCAAATTCATTTGGCTTTTTTCACCCCATCAATCTTATAATTAATAAGGGTGGTGCTCTTGTTTCACTTTCCTCCAAAAGAAAAGATAAATGAAATAAAGAGTCATCCTGTACATTTAAATAGGAGTGCCTCTCGTTGATTAAAAGCTGATGCTATCATATCATGGTGGAAGGGGGGCTTCGGCCATTTTTTTCCACTGGTGGCTGAGGGGGTGGGGAGGGGGCCAGGGGGCATAAGAGCAAAGGAAGCATTTTCCAGATGTGGCAGTATGAGTCTTAATCTGAAGAGCTTGATTATGTGTTTAATAGTGCACAGGAGAACCTCGCGGTATTGTGTAGAACATGAGTTGTAAGGTATATATTTACAAATTGTACTCCATCTACTGTTTGGATAAACGGATATTAAATATAGCATGCCAATATCCAGAGAATTCGATTCTGAACAGTCCGCGGGTTCTGCCGGCAGTTTAGAATTAGAGGTATTTTAGAAAGTTGTCCAAATGTAGTGATCATTGTGTCTTTGAAGTGACTGGCTTTGAATTAGCACGATGGCCGTGCTTCTAAATCTAATTGTGAAGACCTGGGCTCCACAGAAACATGAAAGGAGGCATACATCACAAGATGACTGTACAAATAAATCACTGAAACACAGGACATGGTGGAAATTCTCTACTCCCATTGGATTTTCTGAGGTCATTTATAGCAACGCAGGAAAATAAAATGAACATAATTTAGAAATAAAATTTTGATAATTGAGCTAAGTAACTTGAACTTGTCAATCACCTGTGACCTTATTCTATTTACACTTCACTTGAACATTCAAAAGTCCTAAGGCCAATGGATAAGCTTCGAAGTATAAACAACTGCCCTTGCTCTGTGTGGTGGGCAATATCCCCCCTTCTGAGTAGTTTATTTAAACTGTATGAAAGCTAAGAGATTCGGATAAATAGGTGAGCAGAAAAATCTTAACTTTGCAGTCAGGTATTTGCCTCTAACTTCCTATGGGGAAAACAACTTTAAAGGTGCAAAAAGTGTGTTGTTTTCACGCATTGGTTAGTTTATTTTCTGAGCTCTCATCACCTGAGATATTCTTAAGGCTCCCTCCCCCGCCCTCTTGTTTATGATTTATGTGAAGGCAGTGGAAGGGAACATCAAGCATTGTCAGGGTTCCTCGTCCTTAAAGCCTACCTTTAAGTATCTTGTTCTATAAAAGCATGCCACGTTCAAGGCAGCTCTTTAAAAATGTCTAAGTACAGTTGAAGAAAGGATCATTTTCATGCCTTAATTCTATACGAATATAATTACACATTTGATTTACTGAAGAAAAAAAATGTTTTCCTCTATTGACTTTAAAATAGGAGAGTAAGTGAGGGAGAAGCAAACCTAACTCCTTGGCGTCCTGGTGTGTCCTCAGACCTAACCCAGGCAGGTGCTGCAGGGTGAGAACAGACTGGAAGCCTCGAGTGGCTCCAGTCAGGGCAAGCTCACAGGCTGGGGTCCAGCCACCTTTGCTAGGCCTTCTCAGCTAGGGTAGGAGCTGTGATTCTTACTCTTCCTGAGGACTGGGGGAAACTGGCTTTTTCTCATTTTCTCAACTTCGCTTGGCTGAGGGAGAGCCTGGAAAACTCACTGTTGGGCAATAGAATGTCTTTCCTCTCCTCTCCCAGCTACTTTTCAAAAACAGAATTAGATCCATCTAACGCCTGCGGAGGCTTTCTGGGTCTTTGCTGTTGTTCTCCTAAGATGCCAAACAGCACAACACAGCAGTTTTACTGCAGAGGAACCCTGGAAGGGAGGACACAGGGACTTCATCCAAGACAGAATGAGAGGGAGGGGGGGGCGGGAAGGGAGAGAAAGGTTCTGACAGTCCCTCCTTCTCCTGTTCCAAATCTGCTCCTGGATCCACTGCCTGTTCTTCCATCCCTGGTGCCACCTGAAACCACTAAGTCACACAGTGGCCCTGAAGACCACCTTCCAGCAGAGGCTGCTGGAGGGGCTGGCGCTGGAGGGCGCTGGAGGGGGCTGGCCTGAGTACTGCGTAGTGGCCTTCTCTATCTTTAAAGAGTGCTGGAGGCTGAGCGCTTAAAGAAATCCAGGTGCAGCTCTCCTGGTGGCAGACTTCCTGGCTCTGGGAGTGGAACCCCTTGCAGTCACATCTGGGCACCTGGGAGGTGCCCGCCCTGCCGGCTTCTCCAAGTCCTGGAAGTGTTGGGGCCTGAGGACTGGATTGCCTCCCAATTCCCTTCCCAGAAGCCTGAGAAGAGGAAGGTGGAAAGAGCCCCCCTCACCCAACTCCCCCCCTCAAAGAGGGGTGTCTACCCAAGGCCCAGAGCAGCAAAGGGCCGGGCTCCTGGCCACACCCCAAGTTCCTGTGTTGAGCACCAGCTGTGCTCTTCCAGCCAGGGGGACTGAGGGGTTTTGCCAATGGGTTTTTGTTTTGATGTTCCTCCTTTCTTATTTATTTATTTACTTTTGAGACTAGCTGCATGGGGGCGGGTGTGGTTGGGTCAGGGAAGAGGAGATAGTAAGCACGGGGCTTTGTGGATGTTTGTGTGTATGTGGGTGTGCCTGTCACAGGAAAGGAGAGAGGGAGGGAGACAGGGAGAGGGAGAGAGGGTGTAAAAGGCGAGAACTTGTGTGAGTGAGTGAGTCTGCAACTTGACACACTAGAGAGCTACCCTCTCCTCACCTCCGGGGTCTGGAACAGAAACCTGTAACTCAGGGTTCACTTAACCCTTTTGTGCATCAGTCCCCAAAACTTTGTTCCCCAGTCCTGGGAGACAGAGGTAGGGGGGAAGGCTGGGCAGAGGCTCAGGGCAGAGAGCTGGGCTCCCAGTGCCTGCCCGCCTTTTCCAATCCTTCTTCTAGGTGAGAAGGCAAGGCTTTCCTTGCATGGATTTGGCTTGTTTACTGGCAGAAGGGAAATTATGACTTTTGTTATTATTATTTTTAATCACGTTGGCCTGAGATTGTGTTTACCAAGCAAAGTGAAGTTGAGAGCTAAGATGGGTTCTGATCATTTTAAATAAAAACTACCAGTAAAGCCCTGAACGGTTTGGCTCAGTGGATAGAGCGTAGGCCTGCAGACTGAAAGGTCCTGAGTTCCATTCCCATCAAGGGCACATGCCCGGGTTGTGGGCTCCATCCCCAGTAGGGGGCATGCAGGAGAGAGTCGATCAATGATTCTCTCTCATCATTGATGTTTCTGTCTCTCTCTCCCCTCTCCCTTCTTCTCTAAAATCAATACAAGTATTAAAAAAACAACAACAACAAAAAAAATGGGCTCTGATTAACCCCCTTTAAAAAAAAACAAAAAACTACCAGTAATGACAGCTGGTGTAAGAGGTGAGATTGGAGCTACTTTTGGACAGGGACCTGGATTGCCTCTGTATGTGGATAGAATAAGCCTCCTGGTATATTGACTGTGTATGTGTACACGGCGTCTCCAGTATCTTAAACATTCCAATTTTACTGGTTTCAAAAGGTGAATGGGTCGACACATTCCAAGAGCCTCCTTCTGTGTGAGAGTTGGGGAGAGACACTGTGGATCTGCCTACACAACGAGGCAAAATACAGGGAAGGGAGAGGACATTCCCATTAACTCTGGGAGAGAAGAGAAGAAAGGGGAAGAGAGAAAAGGAGAAGCGGTGAGAGGAGGACGGAGGAAGAAAAGGGGGAGAAAGGGAGGGAGAGGTTTTCACAGTGCACACCAAGCAAGGCCTCCGAAGCCTTGGACCCCGACCCCCAAACCCAAGTGCGCCTTGCGGAACAGGTTGGGCTCGGGCTCCAGGCCACCTCCTTGCCCGCGTCCGCGGTCCCCGCGGCCCTCATTCACTCCTGCCCCCTCTGCAACAGTGACATTGGAACCTGGGAATATAATTGCATAAGAGCAGATTACTTATAACCGATAGTTATCCGTCTTTTCCTGTTCGACAGAAGTCTATTAGACTCAGCGCAGCCATTACCAGCTGAGCTCTAGAGAGCGCCTTCATTAAGAAAATTAAAATCATACTTTTGAATCTAAGCAAAGCCTTCGCGGGTCTCAAGAGCCCTCCCGCGTCAAACCCGACGTTTCTGTGGGCACGGTTTTCCCGCGAACCAATCTCTGCCTTTTGGATTCCGCAGGTCAGGGTGGAAAGATGAAGTGTGATGACAATTACTGGGAGACAGGGGTGTCTGAGCGCTGGGAGTCCTTCTTCCCACCCCCACCCCGCACCCCCCACCCCCGCCGCCTTTCCTCCCGGGGATCTTTTTTCCGGCGCTTTCCAGTTCAAGGCTCCACACCTGTGAGGGCGCCGCCGGGATTGGGGAACTGTTAGGGTGTCCTGGGCGGAGGGTGGGGGACAGGACAAAGTGTGGATTCAGGGCCCAGGAAGCCGCCGTGTGGGTGATCTTCCCCACTGACGTCTGCGGCCAGAGGCCCGCTCCAAGGGCACGTGTTTCACACACACACTCACAGACACACTCACACATAAACACACTCACATACACACACACACTCACACACATACACACTCACACACACTCACATACACACACACTCATACACTCACACTCACACACACACACTCACACACACACACACACACACTCACACACCTGGAGGAGGTAGCAGGGGAGGGCGGGACCATCTCCCTTTGTCGCCTTTCACACTCACTCCCGGACCCATGTGGCCTTGGAGCCTTTAGTCCGCGGGGCAGGGGAACCTGGTCCCAGGACTGGGCAGGATGCTGCCAGCGTCTCAGACCCGGGACCCACTTCCCTTTGGCCAGACATTCGGCCTCCGGGGGCCTATTTAGGTTTCCTCCCTGGCTTGGTAGGAGCCTCAGCTCAAGGCACCTGGGGTAGCAGCTCCCGCCGGCAGGAGACCCGTCTGCTCAGAGGGGGTACGTTTGCACTGATTTCCTGGGGCACCTGGAAATTTGCAGGGTTTGAAGCATAAGGTGTAGCATGGAGTTTTTTTGTTAGCCACCGCCCTTCCTTTCAGCATTTTGATTTTTGAAATGTTAATTATTGTGTATTTCTCTGAAAGGTCTGCCCAACTTGGGGCTCTAAAGGAAAACACACTCACTTGTGCGTTTTTTGGGGTGTTCTTTCCTAGGGTACAAGTAGCAGAGGGGCACTGCTTTCACTTTTATCAGGATGTCCAGTAATAGGGTTCTCACCTTCCGTGTCTAAGGAAGGCTTTGAGGGTTATTAAGGGGAAATAGCAGGCGCGGGCGTGTACACACACACACACACACACACACACACACACACACCTCCCAGCCCTTAAATACGGAACCAGGTGGAGTCTGCTTGAAACGTAATATTATTTATTGGCAAGTATCTAATTCTCTTTCCCGTGATTTCTATTTGACACAAAAGCCTACCAAATCCAAGTGATGAAAGTCAGCAACTAGACGTGGACAAGGGGACGTCTTTTACACGTCCACAGCTTCCCCTCGCTAAATGGATAGTAAACATTTCTTTTCTAGGGGAAAAGGAAAATAAAACAAATGCACCTTCACTGTTGTTGTTAGTGTTTTCTTCTCATCAAATGTAGGCACATCATTCGATTCTTTTCCTGTGTGGTGAAAGATGAGGGAGTCAGAAACGAACAACAGCCTTTTAACAGCAGCAAACAAGACTTCTGAGGAGGTTTTCTTTGCTTCTTTTGCCCTGAAAGCAAAACAGAAACAAAGATGAAATAGGAAGAAACACTGTTCCTACTGGAGAGTTTATTTTGTTGCCACAATAAAGGGGTGGAGATGGTTAACAGCTATTTGAGAAGATAATGCTTAGTGATCCCATTCTTTTAATCATACTCTTCAAGTGCTTGAAGATTAATGGCAAGAGGTGTTTTCAGTCTCTTCCTAAGGACCTTTGCATTCATTTACTTAGAACATTGACCAGACAGCCAGCGTCTCCAAATTTCATTAAGTTGAACTGAGGCAAATACAATGGGCTTTTCATATTTTCTTCATCTGTGAGAGTATCTTACTGGAAATTGTATTGGGATTCATTTGCAACCGGAGACCCTTTCTTCCTTTTCATACGTGTTTATACATATACACATTATACACAGAGATTTGAATGAACCCCTGTGGTTTGTAGACAACTTCCCCTCCACTTCTGAGCTAAAATGAAGACCTTTCAAAAAGTCACCTCCAGTGGCAGGCGGCAGGTTCTGCGCCCCGAGACCAGGATTTATGCTTAAAGTAAGTTTGAACACGCTGGACTTCTTAAAAACAGAACAAAAAAGAATGACAACAACTTGGAGTATAAATATTTAACTTTACCTCGGTTGACACAATAGCCCCAGCAATTCTTCAGGCACAACCCGACTGAGGCATCGCTTCGCCGGCTGCCTGCGCCTTGCCCGGGAGCCCGGCGCCCTGGACCCCGGGCCCCTGTGCGGCTCCTGCCACGGCGGGAGGTGGCGCGGTGGGGGTGGGGGTTCTAGGGAGAAGCGAGGGGGCGGGGGAGAACGGATTTTAACTAGATCTTCCTGGTGCTCAGACAAGAAATGAACATCAAGAGACCCACCTTTCCCCTGCCGTCCTCCCCGCCCGGCGAACCTTCCCTCGAGCCTCACTTCTCAGAGATGTTTGCACAAAATCCCGCAATCCGGCACTTTAGAAAGTAAAGCCACAAACTAAAGTCGTTCCGCATTGCAGATTTAGACTCTTTGCGTGGGTCTGGCTGCGGCCGGAAGACTTTTCTGAGTCGGGCTCTCTGGCAGTTTCCCGAGAGTGGGGCTGGCGGCGGGGCTGGCGGGTCCAGCCCGAGGCGCCCGGCTCCGTGCTCTGGGCGCCCTGGCGTCGGGCGGTCAGAAATCCCGGGAGGAATCCTAGGGGAGCCGGGAGCACGCCTCTGTGCCCCGAAACAGTGGGAAACAGCCCCAGCACCCTCAAGTCGGACCAGCCCCACACCTTGCATTGGACGTGAAGCGCCAGAGTAAGATCAAGTGCCCACGACCTTGGAGGTCTCTGTTGGAGCCCTTGAGCCAGCCTTTCCGTTTCCAGCAAAACTGAGAAATTCAGGAAGAGAGAGAGCAGGACATGCGGTGTAAAGACCTGCGTGTGCGTGCGTGTGTGTGTGTGTGTGTGTGTGTGTGTGTGTGTGTTTAGGTAGGTAGGTAGGACTGTGACAACTTTTAAACACGTTCTCTATTTTGAAATAAACAAAAATCGGACAGGGGCCGGCATTTCCTGGCGTGGGAAGAAAGGGTCATTCAAGACAAGGAACTGTCTGAATTCCGGGAGTGACTCCTGGGGACTTGACTGAAATAGTGCTAGTTCCCTGGGAGTCTGATTTTGCTAGGCTGCAATGTATTGTTTCGCCTTGGCCTCTTTCCCCAGGAGAGATCCTTTAAAAAAAAAAAAAATCTTCTACAGCCTCTATTAACAACATTTCTTCGGACTCGGAACCTACAGTTCGGCAGAAACAAACAACCGACAGCGAAAACTCAGAAGAGAATAAGGAGGTTTAGAAAAAGAACATGTGTGTGTCCCTTTCCTAGTCCTTTGATAGTTTATTCCCTGGAGGCCAAGTGAAAGTGGGGGTCCCTGCGTATTTTATTATTATTTTTATCGTTTACTCATTTAAGTGTTCAGCCTTGTCAAGCTGTTCCCCTACCACGGGGTTGGCTGCAGAACCCAGGTCGGGGCCGTGGAAGGAAGCGGTGAAGGGGGGCGGGGGCGCAGCAAAACACCCTTTGCTTCGCGGAGGGCTGACCCTCAGCGTTCTGCTCTCCTGGCCAGCAGGGGGCGCGCTGATGTTATCTCTGGACAAGACATCCCAGCCGCTCAGAGCTGCGAGACAGGCTTGGCAGTTTCACGCAACTGCAAAAGGAAGGGGCGGGGGAATTGTAGCTCCTAAACCCTCACCAGCTATTCCACTTGGGTTATTTACCCTCCTTTCGAAACGTACCTACGTCTCACTTTACCTACCCACCCCGCTTGTAGTGCACACCCCTTCCCATCAACCTCTTCTCACCTGCATCTATGCAGCCTATGTATAATATCTCTTCCTAGCCTTGAAACATACATTAATGCAACTTATTAAATGCGACGATGAATAGTCAACATTTTTTTCGCCTGTTAGTTCCGCTGATCCAAGCAGGATTTATTTGTAGATCTCACATCCCGGAGCCATAATGCAGTGATTTTTATTTTCCCTAAATAAAATTGGTCAAACGTTGACAACCTTTAAGCCAATCTAACACTCAAGATTAGTGATGAGAAACTAATGAGAAAATATCAGATCTCCAGGCCTGAGGGATGCCAATTAAATCTTCGCTGATTGAAAAATAAAAGTGGGCTTGGGGTGTGAGCCCGGCTCAACTTCAACTATTAATTTAACATGTTGCCGGTCAGCGCCTTCTCTTCTCTAAACGGCTTCCCGTAATAGAGCTTCCTCCTCTCATCCCTCAACCTAAAGCCAAGTGTTATTCCTCAGAATATTTCAAGAGGTCCAAATCAGGATGATCATTTCTTACACGACAAATATTAGGCCTTTAAGCAATATGATTTAACTAATTAGAAAATTTACATCATTAAGTCTCAGGGAGAGAAAAAAAGAGAAACAAATCTGCCAGTCATTTTAAAGGAGACAGGCACTATTGAAGTGTGAAGAAATCGGCTCTAATTCAAAAAGGCAATCGGGCAGAAAAAGCCCTCAACATTACCCTGCTAGTTATTAATCAGAAAGGGCTCTCTCTCTTCCCCACAGCCCCCTCCTTTCTCAGTAGAGTTTAAGTTCGTATTTCTGCCAGTGGCCTATGTCATATTTATATTGAGGTTTTGTCTGCTAGAGGATTAAAATTTGAAAATGTTTCCATAGGAAGAAAACAGAATCCTCAAAGGGAAAAACATTCACAGAATTACTTCTCTTTCAGACAAGAAAACCTGTTGTGATCATTCTCACCCCCTCGTTTTTGTGTGTTTTTTTTTTCATTCTTTCCTTTTTCTTCCCATTAAGTTCCTATTTTGAAACCTGCTCGGTGAGAACTAAAGTCTTTGTGTTAAGCTCCCCTCCCCCTCCTTTCTTGCACCCCTCCTTCCTCCAAAGCGAGAAACTTAGACTGAAAGCAGAAAAGTACAAATACATTAACAAAGCCCCACTCACTTGATAAAAAGGCCATGGTCTAGGCTTACATGTCAGGAATCTAAGGGAAAGGAGATCAATCCGGTGGGTCTACAGACAAAAGAAGATGAACTAGAAATTTCCCCCACCTCTGTATAATATCTGATAGTGTGGCTGGAGTGAAACAGAAAGGCAGGTAGGTGAGAATACTTTAAAGTGCATTGTTGGGTGGCTTTTCCTCTGTGTCCCCTCTTACTCAGCTTACAACAGCAGCCTCATTATTTATAGGTGCCCCTTCCCATCAGACTCTTACTTAAGCCCTTGGTACACCACACACATAGCCCCTTCCGTGGTCTCCTCATTCCCAGCAAATTAACTGTAGAGGGAACTGCAAAGGAACTTTGTGAGTGTGTAGCTCCATTTGGAAACTCGGTCCTTCCTGGCATCTCTGAGGACTTGTTCTTAAACAGACATTGGGTATAAAAAAAAAAATTAATAGCAAGACTTAGGTATTCAATTCCCTTTCATTACTATTTCTTTTTAAATTACAAAGAGGTCCCAAAGGCTCATTGTTTTTGTTTGTTTGTTTTGTTTGTTTTTTCCTGCCTGGTCTTATTCTTCTCCTATTAGGTTCCATTCTAGCCTCATTTTCTTATTCTCTTCTCTGTCTGACATTCTGAAAGTTTCACTACCCTGCTTCCCACCAAGTCCCTGGGCCTGGAATTCCCAAGTCTCTGGGCTCCTGCGGGCCTGGAGCAACTCCCTAGCACTGGTTCCGTGCCATTCTCCAGCTTACCAGACCTCAGCTTGGCAGGAGAGAGCAGTAGCAGGCCTGGGCTATTAACACACCCCAGTTAATTCTCTGCGGGAACTTTTACTAGGTGGGATGTGTGGAAGGAGAAAACATCTGTAAACAGTGAGTGCTCTTGAGGTTGGGGAATGAGTTCTGACATAGAGGCCAGAACACATAAAATATGGCAGAATTTGTGAACCAGCTAGGAGTTAAATTTTGGAGAAATAAGGAAAGAATAGAAAAGGGGGGGGGGGCATTGGCGATAGTTCAGAAGGCTCCCCAAACACAGCTTCTTTTCTGACCATCACAGAGCAGATGGGAGTGGAACGTCCTCCTCTCTGAGAAATATCAGAATGAAATGGACACTTCTGTCACTTTCAGGAGGTGGGACACAGAGGTGACAATATTCTAAACCATGGCTTCTGGCACTGGAGGACTCCCTGGCGGGCTCCCCACCCGAGGCCCATCCCTCTAGGAACCTCCTTACCTTTGTCGCTTGCATTTGATCTGACACCTGGATGTCCCTGGGAGAGGAAAAGCCCACGAGAGCCAAGCGGTCTGCATCTACTCCGAAGCCAAGAAGCAGTACAATAAAATTTACAGCGCCTTTAACAACTCGCAAGGAAAGCATTAAAATTCCCTTTAATTGAGAAAATATTGATTTTGAAGTCTAGAAAAAGGGAAATCATAATTTAGCTGCGAACTTTCAGGCGAGAATATAGCGTATTATGTCGCCGTATTATGGATCCACCCTTTACACCCATGCAACATCACATCTTTAATTGCGCTACTTTATGAAGTGATAAAGACAAAAGATAACTTGACTTAGGCAAACACTTTACAAAAAAAAAAAAAGAGAGAGGACCTAGGGTAATTTCGCTTTCCAGTTATTCATAAAAGAATTATCTATCTTTTTCTGAAGCAGAAAAAAAATACCCAAAGGGGAGAAAACAAATAAAAAGAACAGAAAACCACAGATCCGTCTAAAAAGCAACTCACATTAGCAAATCCGTTGATATTCTTTACCAAAGGAGGGATGAAGCCAACACATGTAAGGAAATGCATTCAGGGGCAGAATTGCATCCTCCTTGAAACAAACCTGGGTCTATTTTCTTACTTTACTCTCCCCTTCCCCTGTCCTTTTTTGGGGGGGTGGGGGTAGGGGGAGCAGAATCCATTGGTGGACAGGGAAGGGAAAGAAAAACCAGGCTTTCTATGTTATTTCTGTATCGGTTTTTGGTATTATAGAGGAGTAAAGAAGTTTTTGTGTGGTGGTTTTTCATTGATCAGTCACTCTGAGCTAATGTAATTATCCTCATCAATAGGAGGCTGCAGAGAGAATCATTATGTGGGTGACATTGATAAATGATCGCCCAGGAACGGCCCTCCCGGGCAACCCCCACATCTGACCCTCCCACACACACAATGTAGTCATAGTAACACCTAGAGAACCCCGAGCCCCGCCGGGGAGAGGGAAGAAAAGCCCGAGGCGGCCGCGGTGGGGGCGGGGGCGGCTGGGGGCGGCCAGTCCCGGGTCCACACCAGTTTCCAACGACAAAAACAGCCGACGGCGGGGGCGAGGAGGGCGGCGCGGGGGGGAGAGCCCCTTCCCAGCCGCAGACCCTCGCACAGCCGCTCACCACGAAGTGCAAACGCGCGCCCCAGACGGACCCATTCGTCCACACCTTTTCCCACGTGCGGCCTCACCTCCAACAACGTCTCCTGTTGGCCGAGACACACCATCAAGCAGCTTTCTAAGTGGGTCAAGAATTAGGTTACAAAACCTGTAGGCATCTCATTCTCACGCCTCCTTCCCCCCCCCCACCCCGTTCAAAAAAAGCCCCAAACAACGAGGCAAACCCATCTGAACAAAGACAGCAGCTGGGCGACGCGCCCCCCGCCCCCCAGCGTTCCCCCGATATTTACGGGCGACCCCTTCCTTTCTCTTCACCTCCTAACCCAGGGCCTCTGATGATGAGATAATGGATTTTGCGATTGTTCCTGTCAGGGAAAAAAAATCCCCACCGAACCCCACGTTTTCATCTTTGGACTGTTTTATGTAAGCCAATGGGCACGTATTGAGAGCAGTAATTGATTCATAATGATCCCTAAATCGATGTCGGAAAGCGGGGGTGCGGGGTGGAGGTGACTGAAGAGTAAGGGGGGTGGGGTGGGGTGCTGTTTATTTATTTTATTTCTAAAGCTTCAACTAAAGTAGCTTTGACACTGTTGGGGCTGGAGGGGAGGAGCTGCTGGGCTCCGCCGGATCATCCATCATCGCTGTCACCCAGAGTCTGCCCCGAGGAGCCGTAGACGCAATCTCCCTTCTGTCTCTACACCGAAACTATTAATATTAAAACCTCCCTTCAAACGCTGCCCCGACTGGCTTCATTCTCTGCACAATCTGACCGGCCTCCCCCCTCGGACCCGCGTGGCCCCTGCGCCGCCGCAGCGCCCTCCCAGCCCGGCCCGACGGCCGCGCGCGACGCCCCGAGTTACCGACTGCAACTGCGAGGTGCCCTCTCTCCCACCCCCGCGATTTCACGTCGGTCTCCCTCGGCCTGACACGCACTCAAAGGGAGGCCAGGTGAGGGCGGGGCGGCGGGCTCCCCCGCAAGAGACTGCGCGCCCCCGCCCTCCCCGCCTCCTCCCAGGCTCCTGGACGCAGGTCCGCACCGTCCCTGCTCCGTGGACGTCGGGAGGCGGCGGGTGCAGAGCCAGGGCCTCGGGCCCAACCAGACACCCAGGCACTGGCCTTCCTAACACGGTGGCATCTTGCAGCGGAGGTCCGGGCTCCTTATCAAATTGCTGGCCTGCAAAACTAATGGGGAACTTGTGGAGGATCCCTGTCCGTCCCTTTGAAGGAAGGTCCCTCCTCTGACAGCTGCTAGAGATATTAGCCACATTTCCCTTCCCAAATCTGCTCCGGGTTAACAGGCCCACGGGCTGGAGGGGGCCAGGCCAGGAGGGTCCTGGTGGGCTCTTCTGGGCAAATCTATGTAGGGGGAGCTGGGGAGGGAGGGGGGACGGAAGGCACAGACTTTCCTGGTCTTTTTTCTCTTTTCCCCTTAAAATGTGGCTTCTTGCTCAATCCCCAACCCTGAACAGATGGCAATTGCAGTTCTCTCGGAATTTCTTAAATAAAGGGAAACCTTTGGAATTTATTTCTGCTTTTGCTTTTCCATATAAAAAGTGTTTTTATATTACTCTTGTTTTGGAGAACATAAGCAATTTTATTCAGACTACAGTATTTCCTTTAACACTATATGGTTGTCAAAACACCATTCCCAGTTTCTTTGCTTTTGACAGCTGAGTCTTTCTTAAATATACCCAAATCGGAACTCTTTATACTAAATAGTAAACCAGAGATAGGAGCAAGTGCTTTCCGAGGGGTATAAAAAAAGCATTATACAAATTGGACAACTACCACCTCTCAGCCTTGGCATATGAAAGGGGGGGGGATGCAAACAAATATTATTACAATTATTATTCATCTCCAAATATTTTAAAAGGTTAACATGACAGGATGTGGTTTTGTTGAAGAAATTACACCTGGGAGTATTTTATTCATGAAAACCAAGGGTAGAGAGCGCTGAGATCTAAACTTTGATGAAATAGCTTATTAATAATTGCATGACACACTTCCTAAACAGGCGTCAATTAGCTACAAGTAAATCCTTCAGCATTTACTTTTCTGAGAGGAACTGAAGGAAAAATGTGCAAAAAATAAAAAAGGTGGTGAGCTGATGTGAGTTATTTAGAAGTGGAGAACTTGTCAAATTTTACCTAAAAGCATTTACACTAAAAGTATACACATATTTAAATTTTGCAAAAGAACTCCATGTGAAAGGGCCTAACAAAAATGAGAGGGAAGCTACCTCTATTCAAGTGGCACAGAATTTCTCCATTGCCAGTTAGTTTGTATCAGAAATGTTATTTCTATGTTTAAACAGCAGCACATTCACTGGAGTTATAAATGTATTTACAAAAAGTCTACCAAACTAAAGACAACACAAAACAGTAGAAGTTTACTTCCCCATCCTCTATATACAACTTCTATTCATGCTTTCTGCACTGGAAAGATAGAAGAACCCCCAATAAGATACAAACTTGGATTTCTGAGACAGTGAATTATTTTCCTATCAAGTTGACATTACACAACTAGCTAAAGTCTATATTACATCTTTTAAACATAAGATTCAACATT
Organism: Plecotus auritus; assembly: GCF_963455305.1. Taxonomy (NCBI): domain Eukaryota; kingdom Metazoa; phylum Chordata; class Mammalia; order Chiroptera; family Vespertilionidae; genus Plecotus; species Plecotus auritus. Next base: position 76,410,395 of record NC_137770.1, on the reverse strand, counting down.
TTGGTGTTACAAAAATCCCAGGATAGTATATTTATTTGAAAAATTAAGGGGGTGTGCAAATACCTCACTTTTTTTCACTTTCCACACTTTGGCAGGCATTGTTTGTGCAGTATCAGCCAGCTAATGACACAGATTTCCAGGAATGTTGCATGAGATTTTGAAAACAGCATTAATTGCCTGTTTTGTTGTTTTAGAAAAAAAAATTAAGTTTAGTCACCAAATCACACTAGCGTGCCTGCACATGGGGGTGTCTGAAATAAAAAGACATCATAATATAATTCATATTAAATATTAATGATAAAGTAATCTTTTCAACTCAGGATTTCAAACTCCATAGAAGTTGTTTACTCAGCTATGAACATCTATATGTAAATTTTAATTTACATATTCAACAGTATTTTAGTAAGTAAGACAGAGAAAAAACACAGGCAGATGAATTATCTTTGAGCACAGACGTTAGTTATTTCTTATGATGTAAAATTAACCCTGCAAAAGCCCTTTATTCTGGCAGAGGAAGAACATAAAAAGCTTTATCTAGAAGTATTTTTTGAACATCATGCATTTAAAAAGGAGGTTGGACACATTGAAGGTGATCGTTCAATCTGGCTCACACACACACACACACACACACACACACACACGATTTCATACCTTTAGAAGTTTTCTGCTGGGAGAATTTACAGGCCAAATATACACTAAAAAGCTATCGATGGTTACCTTAAAAGTTCTTGCTAAGTTACGTTTCAAATAAATTCAACTTCTCATGATAAAACCATCACCTACTCTGAACACCATATACAGTAGGCATTGCACCACCTTGCCTTAAAACTATGAAAAACACAAAAGCCTAACAAAAAATCAAAAATGAAATATTTATTACCGCATTTTGTGACTTAACACCTTTTTTTTTTAACATAACGTCACAGTCCTCATACAAGTATTTTAATGTAAATTTGACAAAGCTTAAAGGTAACAGCATTTTCTTCTAGTGAGGAACACGTGCTGAGAAAAGAAGAATTCATGGACATACAATACCAATTCCACAGCAGATCTGATACTAGCAAAAACATTCTTTTT
>NC_137770.1:76354318-76404318 GCF_963455305.1 Plecotus auritus | reverse complement strand
GAGAGTGTGCTAATGATTGGATGCAGACAAGCAATGAGTCATTCAGAGCTCACAGTCAAACAAACTGCTTGTGGCACTAATGCTTGTGCCCAATTACCAATTCAGAAGGAAAATAAAAAGCAGTTTCAGTAGAGTCAGGGTGGGAAATCTCCAATTAGCGCCAATTAGTGAAGTTGCTTCCTAGAATGGAATTCTGGGGACAGTAAAAAAAAAACAAAACACAAAACTCTCCCAGAATGCCTGATGGAAGCACTTATTTACCAGGTGATGAAACTCCTGACATATAAGTTGGTGAGGGTTTGTGCCTGTGGGATGTGAATATAGATACTAGCTGGAACTTGCCTGCTCGATTTGACTGGTCAATCATTGGCTGTACTATTCTTCTTCTGGCGTTAATAAACCTGAAATAAAATAGAGAGACCAGTCATCAGATGCAATGTCTGTGCTCTGTGAACACCTTTGCACCAACACTGCGGGGAATAGGATCCAGTCGGACATCTACTGAAAATGATCGTTTTCATTCAAAGGCAATTTTCTCTTTCCCTGTTCAAAAACAGTTGACTGGCTCACCTCTCCCGTCCTCTTATAACCAACGGGAGGCTGGCTGGCTAAAATGGCACAGGCAGGGAAAAGTGTGTTCCCTGAGAAAGCTTCTCTTCCTCTGCCATTGTGCTTCTGCTTCTCGAACAGGTCGGTATCTGGTTAAAGTTCGCAGGCTGGGAGATTTTCCCTTCCGCTGCAGTCCCCAGCGCGGGGAGACCCAGCTTCCCCCTTGCAGCTGGTCATAAATGGAGACCAGGCTCTGGCACTCTGCTTTCACAAGGTATTGTTAGGTCAGCAAAGCCATCAATTAGGCTGTCTGAAGTTTTATCACCAACACAGCAGTAATAAGTGCTGGCCAGAAAGACTTCTGCTCTTCGGCAACTCCTGCAGTTTAAGCCTGTAAAGTTAGGGGTCATTTAGAGGTCAGTGCCAGCTGGGGGCGGCCTTTCCAGTCGACGCGGGGACACCCAGGGCAGGGATAAGGTAACTACCAACCATAAACCCAGCCACCTTTCAACCCACTAGAAAGGCAGAGCCTCAGGTACACATGGTTGATATTAGAGCCCAAGGAACGTTTTCAAATCAGGTGGTGGCCGAATCACAGGAATGTGGAGAAGCAGTTATTTCATCTAGAAGCCTGGATCTAATTTTGTTGGAAATCCAAAAATAAGTGCCTACTTCATGTTACTTTAATGTTTAATAATGCCCATCAAATATTCATGTACAAAGAGAGTAAGATGATAAGAAATCTCCTTTATTTCTCTAAATTTAATAAAAACAAAACAATTTCCCACCATTTGTGAGTTACCCTTGTCCCTGTGCATTTAATGATGAGCATTCCCCACACCTCTGAGCTGATGCACAGGATTCATCGGCTGTGCATTTTGGGGGGTGCTTGAAGGGAGGGGGGGATGCCTAGCATTTAGCTAGCTGTCCCTTAAAAAGATACTCATTTATAACATTTCCCAATATTTCCAGTGTCAAATCTTAAGTGCACGGGGACTTAATGATTAATGGGTCTGCATGGGGCCACAGGCAGGAACTGGAAACTCGTTCTTTGAAATTAGCCAAAAAAAAAAAAAAAAAAGTCTAGTGCGTGTTGGCAGCTTTGCGTGCGCGTTCCTACGGAGATGAAGTCCCTAGCTGAAGTCCCTTCTGAAGGCCAGCAGCCCACACTCTCTCAGGCCTCCTGTGAGCACTCCAGCGGGAACACAATTAGGCCTGAGAAGAATAGCTGCGAGGAAACCAAAGGAGTCTTTTGCATATGGTGTTTGTTTGCAAAACAATGAACTTCTTTATTACTTAAGAGAGTATGGAGCTCAGTTGTCAAAAATGTTACACCCCTGCAGGTTTGGGGAAGAAAGTGACAGGCTAGGAGGGGTGAAAACAAAAGGAAAGTCCTAACTGCTTATTTCTTCCCACCTGGCACCAGACATGTTGCTCAGCTAGATCACAGAGCCTTCCAGAAATATCCCTCCAATCAGAAAAGGAACGTAATTATCCACTCTTTCCTCACTGTTTTTACTGGGACCAAGGAGGTCTGCCCTGATATTTCCACCCCCAGGAGCTCTTTTTATCAGCTCAGGTTAGGGCCCAGTGAGGTGCTGGGAGAGGGGCAAACCTTTTCTCTCCTCCTTGAAGTTTCTAATGGAGGACACACATGGCAGGGGTTTCACCTCGTTTTATGGGCTACTAATCCTGGTTTTGTTTTTTCCTATAGGCCAACTCTTTAGGTAAAACGAATTGCTATTTTTTCCCTTTTTAATTTCACCCTTTTGCTCTTTTATTATTTACATCTGGAGGTTGTTCCCTTATTTATGTCTTTCTCTCCAGTTCCCCCAAACACTCCCTTACTCACAGAGCTGCAAGGCATCATGGTTCTTAGTTCTCAGCAGGAGAACTCCACACTGTCTTCAAACAAATAATTACAGGGAAGGTTAGAGGTTCACGCAAAGGTCATTTCTTTGGATACTCGTCAGAATGTTTACATTAGTAAAAACGGGGTCCTCTCAAAAGGTTGTTCCATGGGGGACACACAACAATGCAAAACATTAAAAAAGCATTCTGCGTGCTAGCAGGTCTTTATAGAAGCGCTGAACTTGGAAATGCCACTCCAGTATTCCATTTTCAACTAGTTACCATGGTGTGGGCCGATGTTCACTAGCAGTTATGGCGATGGCCTTTCTTTGTCCAGCTCTACTCAACAAATATGCATAGAAGCCTCGGAAGGTTTTCACCAGATCCTTTTACAAAGGGTAATAGAATTTTTGCTTTTTTCACTTGGGCTCCATTTGGCCTCTCTGAATTTTTGTTCTCAAACAATGTTTTTAATCCATTGTGCTGCATCTTGCCAGATTCATAACTCTACCACATTCTTTTAAATCACACAGAATTTTAAAAACATATGGGCCCCAATTTTTCAGAAATCTCTTGATGTACAACTCCTGCCAATCGTCAACTCCCCTGATCTTGGGATGTCTTATAAACATCATAGATGTTATTATTAAAATTAATTAATGAGTTGTCCGTATGAACATTTTAACAGTAAGAAATGAAATTACCCCACTTTACTAATGATCCGTAGGCCACTCTTAAAAAACATACCAATGCACATACAAAATGGAACAATTATAGATTAAAAACAAAATTAGGAGTAATTTTTTTTCTTTAATATCACTGTGATGAAATTCCCAAATGTAGTCTTCCCCAAAATTATAGAACCTGCATTTTTTTCCAAGTCTTCTGATCTATATTTTAAAATGAATGTATATAGTGCTCAAGCAGTAAGCAGAATATATCAACTTTTGATTATACTCAGATTTTAAAAAGCCTAAGTTGAAAACCAACTGTTCTTCAATCTTTCAAGGTCCAAGCTCCATTCATATGGAAAAATACAACTCAATGGTTCAAAGACAGAAGACAAGATGTCTTAAAAAGGCTCAAAAGGTTTCTTGAATATTAAATGGGTCTTACAAAATAACATTTTGATGAGTTAAGTGTAAATGAATCAGACACATATGGATTAAGTTATCCTAGAATTTCACACGGGTTTAAAAAATAAGGGGAAAAGAGGGTCTTGGCAAAAACATTTTGGACTTTGCCAAACCCAAAACATTTGAAAAATTGCTGAAGACATCCAACTAACCAACATGCAGCAAGCTGCACCCAACTTTAATGAAAACCCCCAAAGTTATTTCCAATCCAAAGAGTGTTAGGTTTTTCATCTGTATCTGATATATATATATAAAAATTCTAAGTCATAATGTCATCCCAGAATGATTTTGAAGTTGAGGACATATAATATACTCCTCTATTGGTACAAACAATTTAACCCAAAATTACAAAGTCTTCTTAGATATTAAATAGCTCTTAAAAACATGCTGAGGTTTGTGCAACTTGCGTGTAAAACGTGCCGAATATGATAAATGCCATAAATAAAATGTGCTAGTAAGTCTAGTGCCTTATCCAGATTTCACTTAGAAAAAAATTTCATTAGCCACATTGTGACTTTTTTTTTTAGGGCGAGAGATAATTCCATTAGTGACTCCTTAGGGAATGAGTACCCTACGTTCCTGAAGTGCACCAGTTCCATTGATTTGTATTGAACACCAAGTTCGTATCCAGGCTCACACAAAGGCTCTGAGAGTACCTACTGATACCATCAACTTTCTAACTAAGTTTTACTAAAATAGAAAGTGCAATAGTTTGTGGGAGCCTTAAAAAGAATACACTAAGACTGTTAGGTTAAAAATAACTTAATTATAGAAACACATTCAATGACTTTCCAAGAATCACAGGGCCTTTTTGAGTCAACTTGGAGAGATGAAAGAAGAATATTTTTAAAAAGAATAAACCCAAGATAGAAAAATATTGTTAAATCTCATCTTGTTGTCTTGCTGGAGAGATATCTCCTAGAGACCTCCCTCTATCCCCACCTTAACAACCCCCCCACCCCTGCAAAGCCAAATTTTTCAGCTTTGCATACTTTTCTGAAACTGAAATCTCACCATCTTGATTTTTCTTTTAAAGGCTTTTCACTCCAAAGCCTGTTTCAGATTGATAGAAGTAGGCTTAGGTGTCATTCCTGATTGTTGGTTGATTTCTTTTCTTTCTTTTTCCTCCCTTCTTTTAAAATGGTTGATAAATCCCTTTTTTTCTGGTTCACTAACTTCATGCCACACCTGGTAACCAACTCCTTTAGGCAGCATTCCTTATGTTAGAAAGTGAGGCCTCCATGGAGTCACCTGGAAATCAGCCAGCCCTGAACACTGAGGAGGAAGCAAGACTCCTGGAATTGAAGCTTTTGCATGGATTGGTCTGGTCTATGAAGGGGGCTGGCTTGTCGAAGAGGGATCAGATCAGCTTGGAGGAGGTGTTGTAGGCAGCGTGGGACTGGGGACATGTTAAAAAATGGCAAATCTCTACTTCCCCACCTTCCCCAGCCACAGGGTTCCTCAGGGAAGGTGCTTATTCACAGAATTTGCTACTTCTTGGTGCTGAAACAAAGAAGCCTCAACCAAGCCAGTTATCAAGTTTCTTTCTTTTTCTTTTCTTTTCCTTTTTTTTTTTAACTTTGGAAAAAACAAGCAAACAAAAACAAAAAGAAAAAACCAGCTAGTCTTTTTCTGTGCTGTGTTATGGTCAAGAGTGGGGAAGGCGGAGGTGGGTGGGTGGGAAGAGATAAACCAAAGAACTTGTATGCATATATGCATGACCCATGGACACAGACAATAGTGCGGTGAAGGCCTGGGGCGGGAGCTAGAAGGGGTCAAAGGGGAAAAGAAGGGGACATATGTAATACTTTCAATAATAATGATTTAAAAAAAAAGTGGGGTTTTCTCAGTAAGATACATTAAAATGATTAAATCAATGTATTAAGCAGGTTTACCTTTGACCATGTACTCGGGCACACAAATGATTGAGTCTTGTTGCAAACATAAATTTTTCACTCGTGGCCAGACAGTAGGTATTTTCTCGCAGACAACAGTGAGCACAGTAAGGTAAATGAAATTCATGGGCTACTTAGGGACATATTCATGGTTCATAACTAATTTCCATGAGCTACAGCTTTATTTATAACTTGATAGATACCAGATTTGTCTACAACTCGAAAGACAAATGAACTAATACTCATACATTTACAATATGAAAACATGATATTAATCTGGAATCACAAATCTTTTGTAGCTTTATGAATATGCCTTGAGTACTGAGTGTCTATGTTGACATAAAAGGCTCTGGGCAAAATGATCAAACAGGTGCTGGTTATCTTTAGTGACCTTCTACAGTGTTCTTTCAAAATTCTTTCTCGAATCTAATTTTTCCCCGAAGTTCCACAGGCTCACCTAGGTTCTTTACCCCACTTTGAGTAAACCCTTCTCAGTTACTATTTCATATTCCAGACTTCTCCAAAGAGCAAAGTGACGAAGAGCATGGACTCATATTCTCTGCCCTTCTCTGCCCGTGTGACTGCGGGCAAGTCTACTTGACCTTCAAAGCCTTGGTTTGTTTTCTATCTATAAACTGGGGCAATAGTTGGGACCAAATTGCTCTGAGGATTAAAGGAAGTGTTATATGTAAAATCTTTGGCACAGTGCCTGGCACATAGAAAGAGCTCATTGAATGCTAGCTTATACTCAAGATGCACTCAGACCATATGCCCTCCTAAAGAGCTCTGTTCTTTTATAGGTAATAATTAAGACTAGGTGACCTAGCCTGTGTGGCTCAGTTGGTTGGGTGGCATCCTGTGCACCTGAAGGTAGTTGGTTCGATACCCAGTTAGAGCATGTGCCCAGGTTGCAGGTTCTGTCCCAGACTATATGGGAGGCAATTAATATTTCTCTTTCACTACAATATTTCTCTTTCCCTTCCTCTCTCTCTCAAGTAAAAATATCCTATATAATAAAAGCCTAATATGCAAATCAACTGAATAGCAGAATGACCAGTCAGCGGGGGGCAGGGCCGGCAAGCGGGCGGCACCAGGCCAGCCAAGGCACGTGCCAGCAGGCAGAGGGAGGGGATGGCGATGGGGGGGGGGTGTGTGGCAACCGGTGGCAGTAAAGGGGCATTTGGAGGGTGGGGCCGGCTGCTCTCTGGCTGGCACCATCCACCAATCGGCCCATTGGTCGCCTCCCGCAGAGGGAGGCCAAACTCAGCTAAGCCGTCAGTCAGAAATCCCCCAAGGGCTCCCAGAGACAACCTCGCCCCCCTCTCCCCACAAGTGCACCAATTTTCGAGCACCAGGCCTCTAGTGTGTGTGTGTGTGTGTGTGTGTGTGTGTGTATTTATCACAGTCTTTAATAAAAAGACTAGGTAGGTGGCTATTAAACCAATCCATGCTGAGTTGATAAAAGGGTAATAATGTGTTGTACCCCAACAGGTAACATGTGTCCACCTGGCAGGGTCTTCCCAGAGATCCCAGCCAATCTGAATGTATAATGCCACAGTGGGGATGATTTCAGACACTGGAACAGGCATCTGCTAGGGGGCTAGGCAGTACAGCGAGCTACTGGAATCACACAGTCTCTTAATGGTTTTCTAGATCCCCATGGATCAGCCACACCAACCTCACCCTGATCTTGTTCGAACTGCAGAAATACTGTAGTCCCTACCCTGGTGCTGCTGAATCTGAATCACATTTTTTAAAAAATTCAAGTGATCTACGTACATTTATGTTTGAAGGTCCTGCTCTAGATCACATACCAAATAGATGAACTAGTACTTTGCCAAGGAATAGAAAGTTGCAAAGATCAAGTTTTACCCATGAACCTTAGCTACAAAAATGCACGCATTATTCTCTTTGGTTATCTTGTATCTAAACCGTCTTTTAATCACTTGCCTTGGGTGACAAACAATTTGTAATAATTTAATTCATTTAATTCCATCTGTACCTCCTAAGGAAAAGTTGGGCCAATAACATGCTTTTATGAAAATTGTTCTCTCTCAGGAATGGATAGGAGGAAGGTGGTAGAGTTTCCTTTTTATTTTATGTAATGTGTGCTGTTTGAGTTTTAATAATAAGTATATAATTTAAAAAATTTTAAAGGTGACCTGGAGAATTTGGCATCTTATTTGAGTAAGGTTTATATGGCCAATAGTAGACTTTTTAATAAGGGTATTGGAGGAGAAATTTCCTCTAAGATAGAAAACTACCTTTAATTTCCTTTACAATACTGAGCAACAAAACCCACTATTCTCTAAGTATAATCACACCTGATGACATGTAACACAACGTCCCAGTGGGTTGTGATGTTGAAGCACTGCTCCTCTTACAGAATTGCCATGAGATTATTCATATGTGGCTATTTATCATGCACTATAAAAGTAATCTTTCAAAGCTACTTGAAAGTAAGGGAGGAGAAAACACAAACTTCCTTAGGTATTCATATCTAGGATCTATCCTCTTAAAGATAAAATACTAAGTCAATAGACATAAGCTGTAGTATATTACCTCATCCTGTACATGATTTATTGCAGATTGAAATCAACTGGAAAATGAATTACTTTGAAAGTTTTACTCCTGACATTAAAATTCCAGATCTTTATACCTACACACCTTTTAGTGCTTCTGAAAACAACTCTTTGTGGACATGGAAGATGCATCTACAACTTTATTCAACTCTCTCAGCCTAAAAAGCAGGAGTAATCGTTTTCGAAATTACCAACACCCACTGCCTGCTCATTCACCTGAACGCTATAGCCTGACTGGGCTTTGAAAAATCAACCAGTCACCTATCATCAGTGAAGTACATTTTAGCCAGTTCTCATTATGTTCTTAGCCATTTATTAATTCAAGCTAAGAGGAGAAGATCCTGACAAATCTAGTATCTTTTTAGCTCTTATGATCACCTTTGATTGAAGTATTAATTTTCTATCCTACTTCTCAGTGGAAACCACCTCAGCATTAACTTGCCAAAAATGCACCAAGCTGTTTAGCGATTGTGTATTAGACATGTTTGAGGAGATCAAGGTGCACTCACATGCCCTGTGCTATGGATCTCTCTCTGATTAGCTTGTCATCTGCTCGGAAGAAGATGCAGGCTGATTCTCCCATACAGTCTAGCGGGCCAGCTGTTAGCTGCCTGTCAAGCCCTCAAGTGGACAAGTAGTCCAGGAGCAAAAATGTCACTCCTTTGATCTGGCGAGGAGCAGCTGCTGATTTATAGAGTAGGACTTTGTTCTTCCGTTCTATTTTACTTTCTTTCCTAAGGCAGAACCACAAAATCCAGGAGAAAAAAAAAAGTGCCGTTCCCAGCAACATCAACAAGCTCTGACAACTGCAACAGGGTTTTTCTTGGCCCTAACAAAGCTCTCAGGCATCTCCTTTGACGCTCACCTTTCCCCCCTCCCCAACACCCCCCCCACACACACACACACACCATTTTTTGCAATGCGGTAGTTATTGTTTAATTCAGCTTCTGTAAATGGAATGGACTGTGGCCAGCAAGCCTGGGGCATAAACACACCTGTATGAAAGGAGCCTTATTGTAGCAACCATCTACAAGCAGGCTCGCATGAACCGCACGTTCCTGGGTTCAGAAAGAATGCTCCATTTTTCTTGACAGCAAATTTTACCCTAAGTGAGTTTCTATTTTTAATGCCACCAACCTATGGTGACCACATTTGAACTATTTCCTCTCCAGAGGCATCCCACTCTTTAAATCAAAGAGAAAAAAGGATTAGATTCTTTTCATCTGTGAGCAAACAGATCCATCAAAAATGTTTATCCACTGTCTATAATATCAATCAGTAAGTGCTGAATTAAACAGCCAGAAAGGCTTTAGCAAATGCAATATCAAAGATGCCATAATGTTGATTTCATTACCACCGATTTATATACTGACATCAGCTTCCCTGAGCAATATATAAGAGAGAAAAAAAACCAACAACAAAATCTAAGTAAGCCATATGCACTGTCTTGTTAAGAATTGAAATGATTTCAACCACATGATCCTGTTCTCAATGAATAAATCTGTCAGGACAGAGATGCCCTGTCAGCCAAGTGGAGCATGAAACAATGTGGCCTTAAGATAAACTGTGAGAAGTCATCAGCCATATGTATACACATACATGCATGTATGTGTGTACACACACAAACAGACATATATACACATGTGTGTATGTGCACATATATGTACATATGTGTACACGCACACCAGATTATCAACTTTGACAGAAATTAACCCCTGGCTAAGTTTTCTGTGCAGTGATTGAGAGGAAGAGTAAGAAAAAGTTATCAACTCTAGGATATTTAGACATATTACCACATAGGTCAAAGACAGGAATTTTATGGATGGTGGGAATGCTGAAAGCAAGAGAGAAAAGAACAGTTGCTAAAAATCCTTGCTTCCACTCCATCATACCATGTTCTAGTGTTTGCTCCCTTCTTCCCTTTCACACTTTCCCAGGGGAATAGAGGTTGTTCTCAGCCTTATTTCTTGCTTTAGCTTATGCCCCCTTTAGTCAGTCAGAAGTTACTAAGCACCCACCTCCTCTCCATTCAGAGAACTGTACTAGCAGATGCTTTCTCTGGGGAGGGGGGTGCACAGCCCAGTGAGAGCCTGGGTCCGGAGGGGACAGAATGAGTGGTAGGCAGGGAAAGGAAAGTGTAGAGAAGCAGTGATTGTGGAAGGCTTATTTTCATCCTTTCCAGTCCAAAGAATCAGAATAAATGATTTTTAAGGTTCACAGTAATCTGTACATATAAGTCTTCACATCCTACACTTAGCAAAAGATAAGTTTAACAACAAAAATTTGATAAGACAAGACATAATAAGAAATTATATACAATATATAAATATATAATTATATGATTCTCTCTTATATATATATTAAAGTACATATATATATTAAAATTTTGCAAAAGCAGTCTATGCTTTTACAGATTTTCACTCTTACACCCACCGAAACAAATTAAAAATTCCGATTGGAGAATACATAATAATTATAAAACAACAGAGTCCACACTCAGTAAATAAGTGTGATCGGGTCAATGAAAGAAGTCAGATGGAGGCTAATCACCAATTCTAGGAGGAGGAACCCGAACCAGATTGAAAGAGCACAGGTTACCGGGAAGGATGGACGTAAGGGAATGGCACATGTGAAGGCACCAGGGCCCATTTTCACAAGGGAGGGTGAAGAAGCTGAGTTTAGACTGGCTTCTGGTGTGGGTCTGGAAAACATGGCTACAGTTAACAGCCAAGCTGGTGGAGGTGCTCCCCCGCCACCCCCAGCTGTATGGAGATATACCTGATATTTAATGCTGTGGGAGTTTAAAGTATTCAACATGTTGATTTGATGCTTACTTTGCAAAATGATTGCTACTGTCACATTAGCTAAAACCTCTATCATGTCATGCAATTACAGTTCTTTCTTGTGATGAAAACATTTAAGATCTACTCTCTTAGCAACTTTCAAGTATATAATACTCTGATGCAGGTTCCTGAGTGACAAACTGAACCCCTAAGGTTCCTGAGTGGTGACATGATACAATAAAACGTGGTGCTGAGGAAGGTCTATTCCAAGAGCCACCTAGAGGGTGAACTGATGAGAAGGTAGAAGGCTCTCACCTAGTCCAAGCAGAAGAGGGAAAGGAAATAAGCCCTCATGAAGGTGGCAGAAATGAAAAGGTGGGGCATTTGGCTTGGAGAACGGCTGATGAATTGTTCTTAGACCACAAAGAAGACACAAATGTAAAATGTATAACTGAGGATACACCTGAGCATCTGTGTGTGGTACGTTACAGTATACAGTGGATGGAAACTGACGCTGACAAGGAATTTCTACTTGTTGTGTTTAGGAGAGGGAAACAATTTTCCAAATATTTCCTTTGCACTGACAGTGGGACTTCCAGGCTGAGAAGCTGTACAGGCCACTCAAGAGACAGTACAAGAGAAGAGTGAAAGGTTAGAAAGAAGTGACTTTAACTGCAAAACCCTCTAATTTCATCAAAACTCCAAACTAGATAAATATTCCAGAGCTGTGGCAACAATTGTAATAAACTGCTTGGCTACTTCCAAAAACAATTACTTCATCTTCATACAGCTTCCGGCTTTTACAGAGCCCTCCATCAAACAATGGCTGGCCATGTCAATTCTCAGTAAAAGTCTCTGTGATCATGGTCTTATTTCTATCTGCTCCAGTTGGCTTTCTCTTTTACTTCTGAGATAATATGTGTGACTAGATGTAGAGGCTGATGATAACATACCTGTTATTCTGGAAATGGCTACACTAAAAATTGGGTTCCACTCCATACTTAACAATGAAATGTATCCCATAGTTTCAAAAACTGGATATAGGGAAATATATACAGGAGATGGTATGTTTTAAGCAACATAACACAATCCAGAGTGGGTTTTTCTCTCGGTAGTGACAACTAATTTAGAAGAGAACTGATAGGACCGACTATTCCATTTTAAAGGGACTCCATTAAGTGTGATGGCTTCCAAATTGTGTCCTCCTTTCAAAACATATTTTTCTTTTTAAATGGGCTTTTAAGGTGAAAAATATGGCACTTCCCCCAAAATGGTGTGGAAACAAATGGTTCTCAAGTCTCTATTCTTCAACTCAGGCCAAACCTCCCCAAGGCCAGCCATCTGAAGCCACTAGGTGTTTGGCAGGAAGGGGTATGCATGTGAATGTCCCGGAGGCCCTTTCATTTGTCTGTGGGGCTCCTTTTTCTCAAGCAGCAGGGGAGGCTCAGAAGCCAGCTAGGCATGCCGCAGTGTTTGCACGCCCCGCTCTTATCCCCCTTTCCATCCTCCTGCTGGTTTAAAAGAAAGGATGTGGCAGAGGACACATGCAGATGGTGGCAACCTTCTCGGGACCCTTTCTCCATACCATGGCTTTCTCTAAAGTGTAGCCTGGTCTCTTGTTCGTTGGAGAGGCTGAGATTTTAGCACTTTTAAAGGGAACCACACGTGAGAAATCTCCTAGGTGTTAAACGTTAGAGTGGCTTCAACCCAAAATATGACAAAATGAGATTAAAACACATAAAGTCAAGTAATATTAAGAAAAAGATCCAACAAAGTATCATACATATGCACTTATATCATAGTCTTTCTATTTAAACCAAATGTTATTTAACCGGTTTTTATTGGCATCTAGTATAGGTGCCAGGAAAGGGGGGGGGGGTAGAATCAGAGATCTAAAAAATTTTAAAGTCATTTTAAATAAACTATAGTTCTAAGAGCAATGCATCTAACAAAAATCTTTAAAAAATATTATTATAACATATCCCATTATGTCAAGAAGCAAAACAGAAAACCTATTCATGGACATATGACTTAATGTCCTCATATTTACGATGTTCAGACATCCAATACCAAATTCCAAATAAAATTTCCTGACTGCCTTTTCTTAATATCAAATGAAACCTCTTTTCCTTTGATTTGACAGCCAGGTAGCATCTGTACCTTCTCCAGAGATGTTATATGCAGTCTTTCCAATGTGACGGTATTATCACCTACAAAATTTTTAGCATCATCCCATAATCATAAAAGATATAAAATATATCTTTATAAATCACAAGAGACTTAGTGAGCCAGCAGTTACGCCACACCTGCTTCAGAGGGTTAGTTAGTGCATTTTCCCCCAACTTGCAGAGGAATAAAGACATCAACTTTGGACTCTGACATTCCACATGAAGCTAAAAGCTCCACTAGACAAAGAAGCCAACACACTGTACTGCAATTTGAAAAAAAAAATTTAGAGCAGATTCATATTTCACATCTATCAGAATTAAGTGGTTTAACTTAAGCATTAGAAATAGACATGCTGGCATATTTAAATTACCTTCATTTTCACAGTACAGATAAAGTAACATCATCATCTACCAACAAATAATTTCAGTTAGAACTTGGTTTAACTGCCTCGGATTCTTACCTTGGAGACAGGTAATGTACAAATAAACAAAAGGGTTCCTGGTCGGTATGACTCAGTGGTTGAGTGTCGACCTATGAACCAGAAGGTCACGATTCAAGCCCTGGCTGGGGCACATGCTAGCTTGCGGGGCTCGATCTCCAATGTGGGGCGTGCAGGAGTGATTCTCTCTCATCATTGATGTTTCTATCTCTCTCTCCCTCACCCTTCCTCTCTGAAACCAATAAAAATATTTAAAAACAAACAGGTGATGGATAAATATAAAGTTAATATGCTAACATACTAGGAACACACTATTCCTTCTGTCTGGGAGGGCTTTTCTCCAATGGCCACTTGGTCAATACACCCTTCAAAATTCTTATTCGCTATCCCTTCTTTGAGAGAACTTCCCTGGCCCCACCGTCTGAGGAAGAAGCACTTCCTCAGTCAGTAGCACTAGGGTAACACGCCCATCACAGCGTTCATTCAACACCATGGTCACAATGTACCAGTATCTGTCTAGCTTCCCACCAGCGAGCCTTCGAGAGCAGGGACCATATCTTCATTCTATGTTACTGAGATTGTGTCCAGCGTATAGTACATCCTCAGTAAAATGTTTGGTGAAGAAAAACCTGAGCGAGTGGATGAAAATAGGGTTCCCTGTCTTAGAAATAACGTGGGATTGAGAACAGAAGAGCTCATGGGAATCTTCTTTTCCTTATTTTGCAAGCGGCATAGCTGAATCCCTGATGAAATGATTGTCCCTGGAATCAGGCCGAGCCAAGCTGGAATATAACTCTGGCTTCCTGGCTCTGGTCTGTTTATGTTTGCCGTTAGACACAACGGAAGATACAGACCAAAGCTTCAAGGTCTGAGTCCATCTGGGCATTAGAGACACCAGGCAAACCCTAGGTGCCAGGTGGAGGAAGAGAGGGACGTGACTTAGGAGAAAGTGGGCATCAGACTCCTAGGCTGGGAACAGGTGCGGAGTTACACTGGGGCGTGGTAAGTCCAGTGGACCCAAGAGGAGAGAGCAAGCTGAGAGTGATGGGAGCTGAGTATGTAGTTTATTCATACAATGAAGCATTATGGCGTGTGTGTGTGTGTGTGTGTGTGTGTGTGTGTGTGTTTTGGGACAGAGAAATAGTGAGTAGGAAGTAAAGGAGGAAAATTTGTGAGATGCAGACAGAAAAGGAGAATAGAAAACTTGCTTTAAATATTTTTTCTCATATCTTTCTAAGGAATTTTTTTTCAAATCGTGCCCTGAGGGACACTGTTGTCACTGGGGTAGTAGGTAAAAAATGTAGGGGAATAACACGCAGGGAAGCACACTGAAGATGCTTGCTTTGCTGCAAGTTATGCCCCAGCCTTTACTAGGCTAACCTGTGTCAGGAACCTCAAAGAAGGAGCAACGGGATAAATCAGTTCCTAACCCTCGTTGTTAAGATTTTGGGGGGGCACTAGGGTTCCAAGGATTTGAAAAATGAAGCAGCACTAATTTTTAAACCCAAATTGTATTTTTAAGCCATTTATCAACTGGAAATAGGATTTCCATCTTCAAATTTGCCCAATTCAGACTCAGATACGGGAAGCATTTGTAGGGCTCTTGTTTTATATCTCACCTGTTCATAATGCCACCTCCCACGATTACTATAAAACCTGACTACTCCATAGACCTTTGACACCAAAAATGTTTGCTGGCTCAATGTTCTCTCGAACGTGTCTATCTCAAAGGTAATTTGATCACTAGAGAACGATTTTAGGCTGGGATGTTTTCTCTAATCTTTCCTTTTTCTCACTTTCTCATATTCTCCCATTCAACAAAACATTTTTTAAAAACTATCATTGGGTAATTTGCTATGTATGCTTAAAATTTCTGCCTCAGAATGCGGCTTAGAAACTGAAGACTCATCTTAAACGTAAGATAATTTTTTGTAACACTTTCTGCATTTTTTATTAATCAGAACTGTGACTGGGCTGCGGCCATCTAAGTTAAACATGTCTATTACAGGTGTTAGACATATGTGTATGGAGGGAGAGAGAGAGAGAGAGAGAAAGGAAGGAGAAGGAGGAGGAGGAGGAGGAGGAAGAGTAAGGAGGAGGAGGAAATGGGCAGGATTTAAGGGGAAAAAGAAGAGAGAAGGGAAAGACAGGAAAAGAGGAAGCGCTCTTGGCTAAAGTACATCAATGCACATCAAATGCTCCTTCCTCCCCTCCCCCATCTACTTCCTTGTTGACGGAGTGCACAAGTGGACACTGAGTTTTTACCTGTAACTGTGTTAAACCCCACCTGCCTGCCCCTGACCCCGCCGTCCGGGGCTGTGGCCAGCCTGCGAAGGGCCCGGTGCTCTAAGGGACACCGTCATTCAGGCCAGCAGCAGTGATTCACTCCAGGAGGCAAAAAGGACTCAACTGTTGGGCTTATTCACTCCAGGGAGCACAGCTAGTCTATCATTACCACGGAGTGCAAACACCCTGAGCTCTGTTTTGCCCCCCTCACAATTACTATTTGCTGTGAAGGATTGGCAAAGCAATTCTTAAAATGATGGGGGTGAAAGTCAGGCGAGGGCCATTATGGGCTTTTCCTTCCGTTTCAGCAGAAGCGAGCAGGATGGCCCACTTCTTTAACCTCTTGTTCCCTTTGCTGCGTTCACATACACTAACTGGCCGTGTGAGCCCGAGGGGAGCCAAGAACCTCACGACCAAAGTAGGGTTCTGTTTTGGGGGGTAACCTCTCCTTGGGTGGGAATTAAACCCCAATAGAGATGTATCTCAGGTCCACACAGAATCGAGGTGGAACGCCCCAGACCAAATGCCCAACCGCAGTCCCACAAAGACCACAGCAGCCAGGGAGAGGTCGGATAAATGAGACACCGGAGGAACTATTTGAAAAACCAAATAAATCTAATTAAATAAGTTACAAAATTATTTCCCTGTCTCTTATCCACTCCCCTCGGTTCATACCCACGACGCACTGATGCTGCATAATTGCGCTCAGGATGCTCAGCTCCGAGCCGTAATGAGCTGCCTGTGCACAAAGGCAGCGAAAGCCGTTTCCCCACAGAGTGATCTTCTCAATTATTTATACTTGCAACACTTCCACATAATGGCAGTTTTAAAATCAAACAAACAAAGCAAAGAGTACAATAAAGGAAGGAAACAAGAAGGTGTGGGGACCTTTCCCTCTCCGTTTTGAACACCAGGAGAGAGAGGCAGGCCATGGAGTGTCAGCCGAACTCTGTAGAAGAAGTCCGAGGCCTTGCGACCGGATGACATCAGAGCCTTTGCCAGGGCCACCTTGGTGAGGGATCAAACAAGCTCCATACCTGCCTTGCTTTACTCTGTCGTACCCAAATGTATAAAGGGAGGCAAACTTTATTTTTTCCTTTTACAAGTTTGCCTTTGAACATTCCTAACTAGACCTGCCCGCCTGTCCCCCCACCCCCCGCATCCTACTCCTTAAAAAAAAAAAAAAAAAAGTGCTAAGCTGTCAAAATGATGTCAGTGGAAACAGAAAGTGGCCGTGTGTGGCCAGTTGTCCCCCAGGCTGGGAAGGGGCTGCCACTGTCTGAGGGATTCGTTTCCACTGTCCACACCTGCCTCTGCTCCATCACTTACAGGGGTCCTCAAACTTTTTAAACAGGGGGCCAGTTCACTGTCCCTCAGACCATTGGAGGGCCGGACTATAGTTTAAAAAAAAAAACTATGAACAAATTCCTATGCGCACTGCGGGCCCGGGACGAGTCGGCTGCTAAGCAGGACAGGCAGCGGCACCCGGTGGGCCGGATAAATGTCCTCGGCGGGCCGCATGTGGCCCGCGGGCTGTAGTTTGAGGACCCCTGATACAACCTTATATACAAAAGGGGAAATGGTGCTTTGTAGCTACACTATGTAGGGACAAAATAAAACAAAAAGGCAACATTATATCATAAAGGCAACGTTATATCACTACCTCTAATGTTTAACATTGGGATCTGTTGCGGCAACTGTGTGCTGCTACCACCAGCTCTGACTTACTCTGCCCCGGTACCTCGCTCGGTGGCCTGCTCAGGGTAGATGCTCAGTCAACGCTAGCTCGGTGGTTGTTCCAAGTTCATCAGTCCACAGATGTGGCTGAGGAGCTTATATTTTAAGAAATTTAAAATGAACTTTAACACCAGATACACATTGAGACCTGCATGAAATCTACACTTCATTTCAGATTCTCTATGAAAAAGGGCAGGTTCCAGCCTTTAGGAAGTAGTTACTCACTTTACTAAAAGAGTTATTCTCCATTAAGTATGTCACCTATCTGACACTCATAAATCTGCGACTGAAGATATTCATTCACAAGGCCAGGGAAACACTGCTTTTCTATCACCTATTAGCCATTTCCAAATAACAAATGTTAAGCAACTATTTCTTTAAATTCCTGCAGGGGAAGATTATAAAGACACAGTAAAGGAATAATAGACACCTCAAAATTTGTTTCTTACAATATGCCTGCAGGCACACACGTTAAATTTACACACACACATACACACACTTGTTTTTCATAAATGTACCTTGTGACTGGAGACATCTCTTGACTTGTCACTTGGTTAAAGAAAACAACACACAAACCCTTAAGGAGATTTCCCCCCTAAGCACACAGGTACTATTGTGAAAGGTCAGAAGGGGAAAAAAATACCCCATGCTGCAAGAAAACCAGACCATGACCCATAACCCACTGCGGACAGGCTGTAGGTGGGGTCACCAGAGTGAAGAAGTTAGAGTGAGATGGGATCCATTGTCTTGTTTTACACCTCCCTCGCGCCTCCCCTCCCCTCACACACAGGAATCGAACGAACTAAGTATCATATTGTGGCCACTTGCTGATTCTTAAAGCTCTTCTTAGCCATCTAGAGCTAGGAATAGACCCTGTTTTGCTAGCTCCTCCCTTTCTTCCTGCCACTCTCACTTCCAAGATCAAAGGGCTTGGTGCTGTGATGGGAGCTAAGGGATTGTGGACCCAGTATAAAACCACACCCTGCTACTTGGCCTCCCAGCAGCCCTTGCTGCCTTCAATACAAAAAATGATCTTTCTAAGTGTGTGCATGTGTGATTACAGACTCGACAAAGGAGAAAGGAGAAAGCCCGTGGTGGTAAGGAGATTAAAAACACATCCTTGCTGTTGGCAAAGAGAAATCTGAATGAACTTGGATGTATTGCAAAGATGTCCTGCGATGTGCATAACGTTTTTTTCAAACACACTGAGGCAATGACTAGGGTGTGATTAATCATTACGGGAAAGATTTGCTCCATGTTAAGGTCTACCAGAGAGTTGGGTGGTTGGTTTCTGTCTTTTCAAATACGGGCCAGTGCTGAAGGGACATCTCAGATTCTGTGCATGGACTCCAGTTCGCTGGAAAAGCGCTCCCTCTGGCAGTCAAAACTGATTTAAAGGTCAGTAGATTATGGGTGGAAGTGAGTTGGTTTGGAGAGTAAAACCAAAAGCTGACTGGTGCTGAGAAGGTGTGGTTTTGGTCCCTGTGAGGACTCCACTGATGGGAACAGAAGTTGCTATCCGTGGCTTGAGGGCAGTAATATTATACGGCCCTCAATTCCCAAATGTGACAGATTCACAAGAAACCTTAACCTCTATTTTTTCCAGCTTTCCTCAACCACAGCAACAGACTCCTTCTTAGCAGACCAGCCAATGAACCAAGCATTTTAAAGACCCCACAAATCTATAGCAGTAGCTTTGCAGGACACACAGAATCGTTGTTGTAACCAGTTGCAACATAAGTTGAAACAGACAGACTCTGGTTGATAAAATTAATTTTAAAAATAATCAGAAGAAATGACTCTTTCTTTGGAGCACCCCGTGTGTTTGCTTTCATGTTTTAGTTCGCAGCGACCTGGCCTTCCCCTTACCCTTGACTGATGGCAGATCTGATAAGGGCTGGCACAGATATGCTGAGCCTGGTTTACAATTTGTTTTGCAACTTCCCTTCCCAGATACACATAATCCAAGTACAACTTCTTAAAAAAAAAAAAAAAAAAGTTGTGTTTACTTGTCCTGGGCTTAAGGATTTTTTTCTTCTTCTTAATGTTCCCTCAGGATGCTGGCTTGCAACCTGGAAGAAGCTTGGATTTCAGCTCCAGTCTCCAAGGTATTCTACTGTTCGGCGGGGCCATGCGCTGCAAGGGACGCTCTCTACCTTGCTGATTTAATTAATGGGATTCCTTTCATTATTATGGGGATTTAGTTTCTTCTTGCCTCTCAGTGTTTGGAAACACTGATTTATGTTTTATATTTTGAAGGAAAATTTATTGTTCTTTGACAGCTGAGGCTCGGTAAATCCCTGGCACTGAAGGGACCCCAGGGAGGTGTCACCGCTGCCCTGCCCACCTGTATGCTGTCATCTCCAGGGCCCCCTCCAGAAGTGAGAAGAACCATCAGCTGTGCATGGCCCCTCCCACACCTCCTCCCTCTGATAATTATGCCAGCAGGGGTTGGCCCGTTCCCATTTATGAATGGTGGTATTTGCAGGGGGATCGGTAACTGCGAATCACTGATTCGTTTGAGTGAAGCAAACCATCCATGAATCTTTGGACTGGATTTCATCTCTTGACTAAATGGAGCTCACTGAATTACGTGGTAGACTGTGCTGCACTTATTAGGATGATCGTGGCTGAACCCAAATCAGGGCACATTTTCTAAATATGAGTACACTTATACGGCCAATAAAAATGTTTGAAATTAGTACTACAGAAAATTTGGCAGGGATGGTTTCATGATGCTATTGAATTATCATTCAAATTCTGACTTGGAGAAAAAGTAAAAAACATTTAATGAAAACTCTAGAAGACTTGTAGCAAATTTATATTTTAGGTGAAAAATTTCAGGTATCAGTTAAAGTCAATAATTTGATTATAATCAACATCTCCTTTTCTCAGAGGGCGTCATAATTCACCTCCATCCATCTTACTATAATTAACG
Organism: Plecotus auritus; assembly: GCF_963455305.1. Taxonomy (NCBI): domain Eukaryota; kingdom Metazoa; phylum Chordata; class Mammalia; order Chiroptera; family Vespertilionidae; genus Plecotus; species Plecotus auritus. The sequence continues at coordinate 76,383,953 of NC_137770.1, read as the reverse complement.
TTTATTGGGCGAGGCCATAAACTGAGTGTATATATGTCTCTTCTGATTTGATTCTCACAAAAACCTTCCGAAGTAGGCAATAGGATCAGCTTTCCCATTTGATGGCTGGGAAAACTGAGACTTAGCATATCCAATAATGCATATCCAACTGTTCGTGAGTGGCAAGGTGGGCCTGAGATCTGACTTACTGTGTTCTATGTGAATATGTAGAATGGGCTCCACTTTTGCAGAGTACATCTATGACTGACCAGAAGGAGCCATGGGCTGAACTGCCTTCCCAGGTCTCCATGTTGAATGCCCAGTCCCCGTGTTGAATGCCCAGTCCCCGTGTTGAATGCCCAGTCCCTGTGTTGAACGCCAATCTCCAGGACTTCAGAATGTAACCGCATTTGAAGATTAGATCTTAAAAGGGATAAGTTAAAATGAAGCCATTAAAGTAGGGCCCTGAGGCAATATGACTGGTGTCCTTCTGAGAAGAGGAAGACGCAGGGGGGATGCAGGCCCACAAGGGAGAAAGCAGTGAGGACACGGAGCAGGCAGCCACGGGCAATCCAAGGAGAGGGACCTCTGAGGAGACCAAACCTGCCCACACTCTGATCTCAGACTTCCAGGCTCCATCACCATTAGAAAATGAATTTCTATTGTTTAAGCTACCCAGTCTGTGGCATTTTGTTATGGCAGCCCCAGCAAACTAGTGCAGAAAGATAACACAGAAACAGGAGCCAGAGGAAAAGCAGAAGCCAAGCCTTAGATTCAAAAAGGTGGTTACCGCCTCTCCCTGACCTCTGGGGACACCCTGCCCTTGGTGGCGTTGGTTCCTGTCAACCTGGCATACACACTGTGCCTAGCCTTTATTTTCCAGAAAAAGTGAGCGAAAGTTTTAGAGTGGCAAATAGGACTGCTAAGGCCACAGGGACAGAGTTAGAGAAGGAAGCCGCTCTGTGTATGAGGACGGCAGTGTTATTCAGAGAAGGGACAAGGGAGAGGGCTGCTGAAACAGGTGGAGACAGTGTTCAGTTATTTGGAGGATCTGCCTGAACATAAGCCACGCACACACACACACACGCACACACACACACACAGACAGAGGGGCGTGCGCACAGTTGGGAACTAAGACGTTAGGAACAGTTAGGGTTGCTCTTACTGTCTGAGAGAGGTCTGCAGTGGAAACATCTCCTGGGATCCAGGGGACATCTTGGTAACACTCTGATCACAAGCTAGCTTGGTTCTAAGAGACCCTTTATCTGATATTTCCCAGCGATGCAGGAAAATGGAGCTAATTTTTAGATCCAGCCTATGAAACGGAGCCTTGGAAATGACTCGATTTATAGATCAGAACGTTTCACTTATTTAGATTTATAAGCCACAGATTCTAAGGAAGAATAAAGAATGAATATAGCCCTAGCTGGTGTGGCCCAGATGGTCAGAGCATTGTCCCGTGCACTTAAGGGTCTCAGGTTCGATCCCCGGTCAAGGAATATACCCAGAATGTGGGATCCATCCCTGGTTGGGCCATGTATGGGAGGCAACTGATAGATATTTTCATGTCAATGTTTTTCTCTCTCTCCCTCTCCCTTCCTCTCTCTGTGAAATCAATCAATCAATAAAAAAAGAGTATGGAAAGTACATGCACGTAATACTACAGTGGTTAGCATTTTCAAAATATTTTAAATCAAGAGATATAGGTATGGGAACATGGTCTGACTGGTGGAGAAAAAATAAATTAAAACAAGTCTCACTCTGAACCTGGTTCAACAGGTCCAAGCAAATTTTCTCATTCATCAGTTGTGCAGGTTATAGGAGAGTTGTACATTCGAAATTTGAATTTTTATTCAGACCACCAGGATCCCCAAATTCAGATCATAACTCTACCTTAGAAATTCAGACTTCTTAAATTTTCCCACAAAGGAAATTCTCAATAGATTTTTACTTTCAACCACACTCTAGGGAAATACCTGGGTAAAATGTTACCTGGGGCTGCCAACTCATCATCACCCTGAACATAACCTAAAAGGCTTTGGGTCAATGAAATAAGGGAGCAAGAAAGAGCTGAAGAAAATTAACACAATGGTGAGAAGCGCGTGCCATAGACTTGGCTCTGGTTTCTTTACAGACAAGGGAGAATTTCAGAATGGAAGCCTCTCCTCCTGTCTCACCTCCACATCACTGACAATGAAACCCCTTCCCATTATCCACTTGGTACCTTCTCCCGTCAGTCTCCCGATTTTCCTGCTTCACCTCTTTTCTCTTATTAACAGTCTTTGATGATGTGGTGAAATTCTAAAATATACAATTCTTGATCCTCTTGAACAAATATATTTTCAGTGTCTGCTGCCCACTTGGCAATGCACCGAGGGCCTTAGGCGAGGCCCACAAAAGAAGAAGGTGTGTGAGAGGCCACATTTGCCAAGTAGAAAAAAAAAAGCATTCAATTTGGGATTAATTTCATGCCCTACGAATCTCCTGATTTAATTGGAGAAACAAGACATACACCTATCAACCAATCTGTTAAGTTTTATTTAATGAGAAAAACAGCACGGCTTAATAGAAAGAGCATAGGATTTAGAGGCCTGAGCTCAAACCCTGGCTATATCAATTACTGTGTGGTTTTGAACAAGTTCTTTTTTTTAAAATGTATTTTTTATTGATTTCAGGGAGGAAGGGAGAGGGAGAGAGAGATGGAAACATCAATGATGAGAGAGAATCATTGATCAGCTGCCTCCTGCATGCTCCCCAGTGGGGATCCAGCCCGCACTGGGGAATGTGCTGGGACCAGGAATTAAACTATGACCTCCTGGTTCATAGGTCGATGCTCAACCACTGAGCCACACTAGCCAGGCTGGGCAAGTTCTTTAACCTTCTGTGTCTTCATATCCTCAGCTGTAACATGAGAATTAATTACATGACCTACTTCAAAGAGTTGCCCTGAAGATGAAATGTGAAGGCCAATTTGTACTGTAAAGGCATCAGAACATCATCTGAGAATTACAAGGAAAAAACATTGAAATCATTCTAAAATAAACTTCCAACATTTACAATTCTCCAGATACTGCAAGGCATACACAGATGAAGAAGACTCATTCTTGCTCTCAGAAAGCGTGACGCTGAGCACTAAAGAGATGACCACACCACCAGATGAAAGAGGCTCCATGGCAGGAGTGGCCCCGGGCGCACCGAAAGGATGGACACAAGGCAGGTGAGAGGGAGAAGAGGCGGGGCCTTTGGGCTCCTCCTTGAAGGATTCTGATTGGTGGCAATGGGAAGGACAGCAGGATGTGGAGCATACCAGCAAGAGGAAACGACTTAAGCAAATGTACAGAGAAAGCAAATACTTCTAGCTAAACACAGTAGAAAAGGGACTAGATTGCCATTAGGAGATACATTTGAATCCTGGTTTGCAATTTCTTTGCTATTTGTCCTCTCTGATTCACCATTTCTCATCTGTATAATGGAGAGGATATACATCAAAAATTTATAGTAAACACTAAATATTTAGCCAAATAAATGACATATTTGAAACAAAATATACCTAGAAATATTCCCAATATCACCAAAACAATTCTAATTAGTTTTTAGATTATGGGTACAGAGGCCCAATCATAACACTCATTTCTGATATCACTTAAACATTGGAGGATGCGCTTCCAAGTTTATTTGTGTTATTAACTTACAAGTAGTATTTATTTTATCTATGATGTACCACCATTAGAATGTCAATGGAAAAAAAGTAATCAGTAAAACAAGTTGAATTTTTGGCTATTTTGTTAGGATTTATCTTTCACGGTGTTATAAGCACAGATAGGCATGAACAACATAGGTGGGCCTTTGTTCAGAGCTCACAAATTACTCATCTAAGTATTTGGGCACACAGGACTAAATACTCTAGTCACAGTTCCTTGAAGTCAAGGACAATGGCAGGTAAAATATCTATTGTTTGGAGCATGGGTATTAAAACTGAAATAAGAAAAAAGGAGAAATAAGGGCTTGAGATTAAGGTTCCAGTAACACTTAGCAACCTATACATCTCTTCCGTAGCCACCTTTTTTAATTCTCAGAAATCTTAGAACGGTGAGGGTGAGACTGATGCAGAACCTGTTTTGCTGACTAATAACAACAGGTCTGCTGGCACCCCTTTAGTTTGAGCACGTGTGGGGTGGTGGGTCTAAACACGGATCCCAAATGTGGGGAAAAGCCTCCCTACTGACTTTTGGCAGGTGACAATCTCTTATTCTTCATTCTTGCCAAGTGAAGAAAGTGGAAATACAATCTTGACTTAATTTAGTCTTTGAAACACCTGATATTAAAAATTACACGAATCCCTTAATTTTAAAAAAGGGAAACTTCTGCAGCAGTCATGTGGAATCATGTTGTTCTACATCCTTTAGAATGAAACTGATCCATGGGACATACATGGAGGTTCAAAATCAATCAACATGCAGGACTGGGACGTCACAGAAGAGCCTATCTTCTACTGGAAAAGCACACCTCCAATGCTTCAGAAAAAAATAAAACTCTGTTGTTCAGTTTCAACCCTGAAGAGTCAAGCAGAGCAAGTCAATTTTTTATTCGTTAATCAAAAATGGTACATCAAGTTCTCTGGGATGCAGCCCCTGCAGAATAAAACTGGCAAACCACACACAATAAACTGGCCATGAGGTGTGTGCCCTCGTGATGGGTTGTGTCACCAAGAGAAGATGTCCTGCAGCGCCTGTGAAATATGTAGAACTGACCAGAAGAACTCTATGTCACTCATGGATTCCCTCAATCACAGGGTCAAAAGAAGTATGAAAAGCAGAAAGAGAAACCATCAGTTCCAATAGAACATGAAGTGTACACATACGTTCTGTTCAGGAGACAGTCACTGGGCTGGTTCTGTAAGTCATTAGCTCTCTCCCAGACTCAGTTTTCCTGATACTGTGTATGGTTTTATGTGGTTTGGAATCATTTGAGGATGTGATTTTCATACCATTTTCAAAGCAAAACACAAACAAGGCTCTTTGTCTGTGACTTTAATGTCTGGTGCACAAGGTTGCTTTTGCCTTGTTGCCTTTGTTTTTCTACTCGTGACCCAAAGTGGGAAAAAGTTTGGTTCACCCTTTTGGGTTGTTCCCATAGCTCATATTTCAGCACCAATTAGCAATAAGTCCTTACTCAAAACAGGGTGGAGACTGATACAGCAATCATTGAAAAAAATAAAATTTGAGTGGTCCTGCCAAGAAGAGTACAGTTAGACAGCACTAAAACAGTAAGAAACGAAGACTCGAGTGCTAATTAGGAAGAAGAGGGAAAAGCAGCTTACACGGAGAAACCAAATAGAGCAAAATGAGAACTAAAAATTGACTTACTTTGCCCTTAAGAGTGAGGGCTTAGTTGTGGGAAATCTCACCCTCCAAGGTCAGGCATGGAGAGACATTCTCAGACTATCCAGACAGTCCCATGGTCACTGACGTGGGCTGATGTGGGAATGAATATACTTCAGTAACATTTAGGCTGAGGAATATAACTTTCATTGGGCAAAGATGCCTCCATTAACTTAAAGAATTAAGAGCTCTTTCCACAGGACACTGGAGTATGGAAAGGAATCGGAGGTAGTGAAAGGGAGGGCGGGCCTTGGGTTCAGAGTCAGACACTAAAGGTCTGGTCCTGGTCTCAGGCTTAAGAGCTTTGCAGCCGAGAACAAGTCACCAAACTTTGAAGAACCTGCATTTTCTAATTTGTAAAAAGTGAATAATAACTTAAACATTGTTTACGTCACAGGACTGATGTGAGAATCCTATGAGGCAGCGGAAAACTGCCCCCAAAAGTTTTAAAATATAAAAGTGCCCCCAAAGGTTTTAAAATATAAGCCAAGGTGGTAAAGAGGTATTTTATTAAGAAACCAAATGGGTTAGCTGTTTTTTGTGTGTGTGTGTTTTTTTTTACCTCATTCTATACTCCTGAGGTCCCTTCTTTTTTTTAATGTCAAATTTTATGGGAGTTCATTTAAAAGGGCAGAAACAAACGAAAATTCCTAGTGGGACATAGTCTCATCTTGTTTCCTTTCTCACTAATATTTGCTTGAAATTGTGTAAGTCCCTTTGGGAACCTCAGTTTTTCTTATTGTTGTAATGGACACGGTGCAACTTTCTGTGCAGTGTTTTAAATGATTTAGAAGAATGTCTCCTGAAATATAAGCCTATAATAAAACCTGAAAATATGAAAGTCCTCTAGAAGTGAACAACAAAATTCCTTACCTCCAAACAATATTTATTCCCATGGGTTGTGAGTCTCCTTACCAATAACATGTCACCATGCTGTTGGCAACGACAGGTGGAAACAAGCTGTACGTATAACACAAGGCACGTTCTGCTGCCGGAGGGCGCAAAAGGGACTTGTGACATCACCTGAATGAAGGCCATTCTACAATAAACCAGGTATGAAGCAAGGAAAGGAGAGCAGCTTGCCAGCAAGCTCGATGTTTTCAGGCTCTGGCCCACATTCCCTTATTCCTTCTGATAGCATCATCCTGTACTTAGGTCCTTTGGCCGTATATGCTCATTCTGCCAGGAAAACGTGACTCGGTCAATGCATGGATTTGATACCAGGCTTACAGAATGCAGGCTTCCGATTGGTTAGTTTATGACCACCATACCTCCTTCAGGAAAAGTCAAGCTCTCCCCCTGCTCCCCATGATTCAAGCTGTGCAATGTTCTCCAAAGCATTAACTCGGAACTGTATTAACGTCTCAACGCTCATCCACACAGTACTAACCCTCGCAGAAACTGGTAGATCACCACTAGCTGAGATTCTTTAGTAGGACCAAGGAGCATCTTGATATACATCGTGTGCTCTGAGGGGGGGGGGGGGGAGGGAGGGAGAGGAGGGAGAGAATATGAAGAGCAAAGAGGGCAAAACACAAATAAAACCGGAGCCAAAGTCCTCCTTGGCTGAGTGCCGCCAGTTTCCTCCAGCACATGAAACACCGTATCCCACCTTCCCTGCCGTAAATGCTAGCAGCACTGGTTTTGTTCACCGTGACACACTCAAAGGGGAAGCGCAGCGCAGTCATTTTAAATGGCAACGTCGCAAGCCATGCCATGTGAACTCCCTCTGTCCCGGTTCGGCTGACACCTCTGTGGGAAAGGGGGCTGCAGAGAATTCAAGGAAACCAAAGCAATGAGAAAACCTTTCTATCCTCTTCAATTACTCAAAAATGGAACAGGAGCATCGTTTTCCAGAGAACAAATGCTGCACAAGACATGCCCTTTAAGTCCTTTTTAAGGTGCTGTGACCTGTGAAACTATGTGCAATATCAGCAGGAGGAAGCCCTTCCCGAACAAATGCCCATGTTTTATGTGTACTGTACTTGCTAATCATTACTTCATAAGCAAGAGGAGATATACAGTGGGGCTATAAATAATGGCGGGAATGTAAAAGTGAATTGATCTGTCTGGCTATCTAGTAATACTCCTGGCACAAGACCAGTCTTGAATGGCTGCCAACTACCACGGAGCCAGCCAGTTATTTGTCTGGGGGTCCTGCCCTGTCAGGCAGAAAACAGTCTTAAAGCTGAACTCCCACCACTGTGCACGCTGCCTAGATCGTGGCCGGGAGCGGTTCCCACAGAGTCCCCTTTCACCAAATCGGCCCAAAAATGACATTAAAAAACGGGCAGAAAGGAAAGCAAAGAAAACAACAGGACCAAAGCAAATTGAAAAAATTAATAAACACCTTAATAATCCAAGCTGGAGATCATAAGAGAAAAATATGAAAATACACATCTCAAGTCAACCTGCGATGTGAGAACTGGAATGTGGTCCCAGAGGTTACTGTAACGCCATAGATTTGCCACAAGCCTTAATCCATTTGGTGCATCAAACTTGACCATGACTAACTGTGGACCTGGGGGTGCGGAGCTGTTGGGACCTTCCTATGGAAGAAGCACCTGGACAGTTCTGGACGTTTAAGCAACAAAGCTCAAAGAATGGAACCAGCCCACCCCCAAGGGATGAGCTTTCCTGATAAAAAGGTGGGATGGCTCAGGAGCAAGTCTGACAAGCAGCATGTTCTAAAACAATTTCCTCTGCACATAGAGATAACACCTCCCTACCAGGCTCCTGTCTGAACCCCACCCTCTTTCTGGAGGAGGTGAGTCTGATCCCAGGCTGGTGGCATGAACCACTTTTCCCTGCGTGGTCGCGGGAAGCTAGCCCTTCCAGCACTCACCTCACGGCACCTTGCAGGCATGCAGGATGGTGCCTGTCTGGCATTGCTGCTCCTATCCCTCAGGCTGTGAGACCAGCCCTGGCTCCAAAACAAGGAAGGAAGGAAGGAAGGAAGGAAGGAAGGAAGGAAGGAAGGAAGGAAGGAAGGAAGGAAGGAAGGAAGGAAGGCAAAATAAGAAAAAGGGAAAGGAGAGGAAGAAACATGGAAAAAGGAAAAAGAAGAAAAACCAAAGACAAAATTAAAAAAATTCAATAAAGGAGGAAAAAAAGGATGAGCTCAATTCCGGCCTCAGCTAGGCGCACCTGATTCCTGGGCTTCAGGCAGACAGCTCCCTGAGTGTTCTGTACGTGTTCAAGGTCCTTAGAATAGATAACGTCACAGAGAGGGCCCTCGTGGAGACAGGGTGGGGGTGACAGTGTGAATCAAGAAGTTGCTAATTATTTAAGGATTGGCAAGTTGGATTTCCTCAAAGTGATGCATGTTTATGGCTCATGGACCACAGAAGGGGGAGGCAGCTGCTTTGTTTGGATATTTTTTTTTCCTTTTTTATTGAATTTCATAAATACCAACCAAATTCAAACAAAACTGATTTAGATTTCACCTCCTCACTTAAAATATATTTTGTCGAGTACAGTCTGTGCAGTAATCCTCTGCTATACTTTAATTTGGTTTTAATTTTATAGGCCCTGTTTTAACTGCATATTTCCAGACCTTTATTTCTCTCACAGCTCTTAGCAAAATGGTAGCTCATAAACACAAGCTCTGCTGTATAGACTTTGCATTTCATCCCAAAGTATTTCCTTTTTTATAGCCGTGGTCTTTCCATCTTAGTGCTGTGAGCTTGGGTCACAAATCTCTCTGCTATTCCAGTGTGTGACATCTTCGCTCGTTTGCCGCTGCTCATTAACAAACAATACTGCTGTGAAATTGGTTTAATGACAAAGTAATAAAATTGCTATTCTGCTCACAGATTGCCTGAGGCACTTTGAGCTCCTACAAGGCTTACTGTGGGTGCCAAGATACATTAAGCTGCTTATTCGTAAAAACTGCATCATCCGTTTTTTTCACAGGTTTTTTCCCTTTCCTACCCAGCCCTGCTTCTTTTTATCTTCAAATAAAAAGATATATTTGCGTATGTTCTTCCAGGCTGTCAAATTTTTACTTGCATGCATATTTCTGGAAAATGAAAGTATATTTCATTTCTTTTTTTTTTTTCTGGAAAGGTCACTCTGTCCCTCCTGCAAGGTTGTCCCTGGACGGAACATCCACCGCAATACAACACTGAAGCAGACTTATTTTCACACATGACGTAAGTGGGAGCCAGGGTTACTTGAACCTATTTTGGGAGGGCAAGGGAATGAAACTATTTATGGAAAGGTTTTACCTTTTCAAAGAGCAAGATTTGGAGAATCCTTACCATGTCTCTTCTCACATTAAAACGGAAAATTTTACATGAAAACAACCCACACAACTCGGGTAGCGACTACTCCCATTAATATTTTATGAATAATAAAATATGTCTGCATTAAAGCAAAAAATCTTCAGCAGGCACCTGTTTTCCATAATGAATTACATGTTCTGGGAAAGTAGCCTTTTTCCATTTGTCTAATACCCATCCAGACCTGAAGATTTACTGCGGCAAGACAATGGGGAAATAACCCAATTGCGATTTGACAGGTGGGCAGGACTTGATAATTATGGCCAGACATCTTAACACTGTGCAACTGATGTAAATAAACATCCACAGCACAGATCAATATTGCTTTCCGACTTTTGCATTTTGAACAACACATGCTAGCAATTTACATCCTTTCTCTCTCTCTCTGGCTGATTGGAAAGGCTGCATTCATTTAAACACATTGCATGCATACACACACTCCACATATTTCATTTAAAAGTATTCAATACACCCAACAGCCAGAACTGTACTTTATAATCACATTACAGTCACCTGCTGGTATCTTTCTATTAATTATGTAAACTGATATTTCAAAGACTCCAAAAACCACCTGAATTGGCCATTTGAATACCTGCAATGCCTGCATGATAAATTAAAGAAAACAAAACCACATTGGCAAAACACTGAACTGTCAAGAATGTGGGCATCGTTTCCTCCTCTGTGCGCCTGGCATTCTTTACAATTTCATGAACTGTAGGTGTTTCCTCTTCTACATGCATCTGACCTCATAAATCTCAGGAACTGGAGATTTTATTACAGCAGCCCAAAGATTTGCAAGGCCTGTCAATCCTGCCAAGAGGCTGACCCCCCTTGAAGATGGGAGCGGGCCTGCCGTGGTGTGAGGGGCTGTGATGTGGGGGTGTTTATAAACCAGGGACACAGACATAAGCGGCATGAGGGAGCAAGGGGGCTGTGTCAAAGAGAGGCTCACAGGGAGCCAGCAGAGGAACTGGACAAAGGTAAGACTGGGCAGGAGGAAAGAGAGAATTGAAGGCTCTGAGTGGGAAATAAGGTCAAAGGGGAAAAGAAACCATACACAAATGAACTGATCATAAAATAACAGCTATACATAATTCCTGCTACTCTTCAGACCTTACTAACCTTGTAAAGAAAATATTATCTACCATTTCAAGAACTCGGTCTGAATTCATTAGATGTGTTGCTTCTCCTGCAGTATTTTGATGTTAACTCACCTTCTTCACACACACACAGACACACACACACACGCACATGCACATGCACACGCACACGTACGCGAAATCTGAGAGTGAGAGGATAAAGGACAGGCCCAACATATTTTAATATAAGAAACAATGGGTGACCAGGAGACTCTCTCAGGAATGTAACTTGATCTCTGAAAATAATACCTGTCCCCTCTCTTCTTTAAATGTGTTAAGATGATCATAATAAGTTATTTTCTCTTTATTTAGAATCCGGCAATAGATCCTGTCAGCTGTTTGTACCTCAATGTACATATTATAAAACTCAGGTATGTAAGTTTAAACATTTGATAAATAACATAGATGAACAGAGGGTTAGAGAAAGCTACTAGTAGAAGTATACTTCTGAAAAAAAAATCTTTAGAGCCAACCAGAATTTCTGGTTTTCATGACCATTTTGCCATGACACCAACCTCCCTCAGACATGGGAATTCAAAAGCCAGTAAGTACTCAAATTATTAGAGACATTTCTTTGTCTTTTTTTGTGTGTGTGAGTGCCTGTAAAATATCCTATCATCAAATGCATTAAAAACCTTATAAAAATAAAAATCATACATAACAGTGTGAGGAATTATTTTCAGAAAAAATGTTGAAAATTCTTCACATTCAGTCTCTATGCTAATTGTTAATCATATTTATTAATCTCGTGCTATCTGCAGGAAAATGTACAAGGTTCTTCCAAGAATAGAAAGAGAATAAAAATGTGATGCAACAAACATGAAAACAACAACCATAGTAATGAGAGGTACTTTTTGGAACTCCTATCAAGTGTTATGGTTTTCCCAACAATATTCTCAATCAAGGGCATTATTGCAATTTGACAGATGGGGAAACTGAGGCTTCAAATTCAGGTTCAGACAGACAGTTAATAGTGAGACAGATACAGACTCAGATCCTTCTTTTTTAAAAAATGCATTTCCACTGATTTCAGAGAGGGAGAGAGAGAGAGAAAAACATCAATGATGAGAGAGAATCATTGACTGGCTGCCTCTTGCACACTCCACACTGGGGATCGAGCCCACAACCTTGGCATGTGCCCTGACTGGGAATCGAACCATGATTTCCTGGTTCATAGGTTGATGCTCAACCACTGAGCCATGCTGGCCAGACTCAGATCCTTCTTGTTCTAAATCTCTCCATTCTACTCGCTGCCCCTCCCTAAGGAGTGACTTATGAAAAAGTACCAATTACTACCTGTGTGTGCCCACAAACCAGTGTAATATCCCGGATTCTTCTAGATGATGCCAAGCAGGTTGTATACCCTCTGTTACCTTAACCTTTTTCTGTATGTGGATATTCAAATAGATATGATCCTTATCTGAGAAGACTCTTCTGAGAAGCAATTTAATAATATACATGAAGTACTTAGATACTTTTTAAAGGAAGGTATGATTTCAACGTAGTCAATATTGTCGTGCTTGGCTTACTTAGAACTAATCTAAAGTGGCATCTTCCATCTTTCCACTGTGGGCCAACTCCATTCTCCATGGCTGAGGACTGCACCATTAACCCTGGGAGCTCTTAGAAAGTAAGGGGCACTGCTTATAAAGGAGATCAAAAAGAAGGTGACTCACAGCTCATGTCCAAATGACCACAGATTATTTCATGACACACATTAATACTAAAAACAAGAATAATTAATTTAACCATGTCTGTCTGTCTTCCTCAGTGGACTGGCGATTCCATGGGGGCAGGGATTCTGTCTCTTTGGTTTGCCAATCTCTCTCTAGCACCTATCACTATAAATATCTACTGTCTGACAAACTGCCCAAATAGTCACACCAATGCGAGAAAACCTCCCAAAGGCATTTTACTTCCACAGGTCTCATTCTCGTGAGTAGCTGAATTTCGCTGCAGTGCGTCAGTGGGGTGGGAGAGGGGATGGAGGGACCAGGAATGGACAGAGGCAGGGACAGCCTTCCTCCCGAAAGGCAAGAAACACAAGCCCGGCGGTGGCAGCTGGCTCTGACCTGTAGGGGAAGGAGTGTGAGGTTCCTCGTTCATGCAACTTGCTTCCCGTTTTTCATTGTATTTTCTCTCCTAACTGCCTGGGCGGAGGGGATAAGTTTCTGATGATATGCAGAAGAGGACATTGTGTAGGCTTTTGTGGGTATGGCTAGGACTCCATACATAATGATAACACTGAACTTCAGGGAAAATACACTCTGACTTCTGAGAAATGAATGTAATGATTTTGTACCTTTGTCATTTACCTTTGATTCTGAACTTAAAACTCCATGAGGACAGAGGATCTGTTTTGTCCCACTCTTGAATACATCATGTCCTGTTCCTGGTACCACGTGTACTTGGACAATAGTCAGTGCTCAATAAATGTTTGTCAACATACTGAATGTGTGGCTTTGAAGGAAACTGCAAGTTGAATCCGCCAATTATATTTCATGCTGGCTAGTATTACAGTAAGTTTGGATTTACAAAACATACCCCTATTGATGATGGAAGGGAGAAGCCAGTTGGGAATTAAAATTTATCTACAGACAACAGACCACAGAAATAAATAGGGTTGATTACACGAGGCAATGTTACATAAAACATTTGGCAATATCCAGAAATAAAAAGAAACTACCAAAGTACCAAAGAACTCCCAGCGACACTGGGTAATGTCACCCAGGCCAGCAAGGGTCACTAAGTCATGAGGAAAGCCACAATCGAAGGCTCTTCTACTGAGCACATGAGGCTGAAAGCCAGGCTGACAAGATGCAGACATATATCCTCAATGCCCCTCGTCTTAGGCATTATCACTCATTTCCCACTCTCACATCCTCAAGTGTCTAGGTTTTTTATATACCGTGTTCTGTTTTGATTTTAAGGTAATATGTAGCACATTATTAAGTAGCCCAGCAAAGTAATTTTCAACTTGTTTCTGGAATCATAAAATTAAATTATAAAAAGTTTGTCAAACTATTGAGGTTGTTAAGGAAGAGGAAAGATATAAGAGTAATCATGGATTAAGTCATTGACTTTCAATGTAAATATTTACATGCTGTTCATGTATGTTCATCATGTATATGTATACCTTTCTATTAGTACAAACAAGAGTACTCATAGAGAGTACCCCGGCCGGTGAGCTCAGTGGTTAGTGCATTGGCCTGAGCACCAAAAGGTCTCAGGTTCCAATCCCGGACCTGTTGGGAGCGTGTGTGAGAGGCAATCAATTGATGTGTCTCTCTACATTGATGTTTTCTTTTCTCTCTCTCTCTCCTCTTCCCTCCCTATTTTCCACTCTCTGAAAAATCAATGGAAAAAATATTCTCTGGCCCAGCCAGTGTGGCTTAGTGGTTGAGTGTAGACCCCATGAACCAAGAGGTCACCTGTCCGATTCCCAGTCAGAGCAGATGCCCAGGTTTCCAGCTCAATCCCCAGGATGGGGTATGCAGGAGGCAGCTGATCAATGATGTTTCTATCTCTCTATCCCTCTCCCTTCCTCTCTCTCTAAAAATCAATAAAAACACTATTTCTAAAAAAGAAAAAATCCTTTGGTGAGGATCAACAAAAAACTAACATGGGTGTGTTAATTGCAACATTACAGAGCATGTGAGGTATAAAGGTGAAAGTAGACCCTTCCTTGTAGGGCTGATTTTGTTTTTATTACTCAGTTTCCACCACTATGAACTGAATTATGTGGTTCCAAGTCGCCTGCTGTCCTACTGGCAATTGTGGGCATCAGAGTTTCAGTAAGTGGTTTCCTTCGCATTCCTGAGTACCCACATTCTCTTCTGTGTTGGTTCAGCCAATTCTTAATGACTATGTTTAAAAACATTCTGAGGAATTTTCCTCTCACTAGTTTTGATAGATTCCCTGACTCTATTCCAATAATGCGAATATAACTCATCTTAGTTAAAGTAATTGTCGCAAAGGACAGTCAAATGATTAAAATTTGTCATCAGGCAAGAGAAGAGAGTAGGAAAAAAAACACCTTTTAACAGCAAACTCAATATATCACAGGGAAGACAAACAGTTCACCCTCCGAAAAATAAAGTCTGTTTTGTATAGAACAGCACAACCTCGACGGGTGCATTGTATGTGAGACCAGCACTTACTGCAAGGAAATAAAGAATTTTTGGTATAAAAGGGTTTCTTTCACTAGATATTCAAATAAGAGCACAGCTTCGTGGTGTGATTTTTAAAACATCAAATGGCATAGAGCAGTTTACTTAAAATAATGCCAGCATGGGCTTTATAGTATAAAACAAAACCGGAAAAATGGTGCTCCTTGCTTTCTTGAAGCCACAAAGCGCTTCTCTTTCGTGAGGCCCTGTGACACTGTTACGTACTTGCAATGACAGTGACAACTAGGGAAGTGCTCCAGAAAAGAGAAATGCATTTGGGGCTGGGCCTATGCATCACAGGACAGAATCAATCTTCCTAATTAACGGCAAATTAGCAATCCCAAAATGAGTGGGATCAACCTGCTTTTGCTGGCCAAGAGTCATGCTAAGTATAGAGCTTCCTTTAAGTGCCTCTAAATTACATTTATGCCCATATAAAGTAACATTCTTTTAATCTAATACTACATTAGTGTCACTGTTCTTCAAGTTATTACACTGTTTAAAATTTCTATAGATAGGTGGACAGATAAACAAATTAGCAGACAGATATGCAGATAACCAGACATTTCGAAAGGCAGGGCTCCGAGGTGGTCACAAATCATGGAAAGGCAGTGTGCAAGACAAGTATTAGCATAAAGCTCGCCGAAGAAGAAAAGTTTATGCGGAATAGTGATATTCTTTAAGTTCTAATGGCTATTTAGACATGTACTATATATAGATATTTTAACATACCGAGATAAACATTAGGAAAAAAAAAGAGAATAATTATAGCGAAAGCAGACTTAATGGCTAATGACGGGAAGAGCATTTTGCTAAAATTGATGTGCTGTTGGGTGGTGCCATTTCGGTTTATTAACCCATTCAATATCCAAAACGTGTGAGGCGTTGATGAGAGCGGCCGCGTTGCCTGACTCCGAGGCAGCCATCACAGCGTGACTGCAAGGTGTGCGCATGGCGCTGTAGGTGTGCAGTGCGCAGAATGCGCAGTCCTTGGTGGTGGCCCTGGAGGTACCACACAGAACTACCCACAAGGTATGGTTCATAATTTTATGAATTTAACATGTAATAAAATGAGAACCATCTGTTACCATTTAAAATTGCAATTAATTTAAAATCCAACCACCAGCAAAAGGAGGAATAGTGATTATGCTTTTTTTCTTAGATTAGTTAACATATTTCCTGCAAATGTATTAGAGGAGGACGTTTCTTTGTTGTTTGCTTTTGTTCACTTGCTTGAGGGTTTCATCGTTAGAGGGTCCATGGAAGAGGCTTAAGATTGTAGGGAACATTGTATGTTTGTGTACATTCCTCTGGGGGCTCATGGGTTTCCTTTTGTGCTCAGTGAGGCCCATGACCCAGCAGAGCTCTAGGACTCATACAGTCCGTTGCTGAAGGAGGAAAAACGTTGCGTGGGGACAGGTGGCTCAACAGCCCAAAATGAAGGAGAAAGAAATCCTGTCTACCACCAGGGAGAGATTATTTGAAATTTGGAAAAGTTTACTCTTCCAAAGCTTAAACCTTGACCAAGGAACAAAGTTATTAAAATACATTAGAACTCTGAAATCACTCACATGCAGACCATTCTTTTCACATGAAATAACTATTTATCTTTGGGTCCCTTTTCTCCATCACTACCAACAACAGCTACTCCAAGGAAAGACTTAAATATGTTGACCTGAGAGAAGCAAGACAGTCTGTTTTATACCAAAGTGAGTCTCAAAGCTGTGATCCCTCTTGGCATCTTTTCCAACCTGGGCTACTTGTGAACATTAGGTGGTTAGCTGGAGCTCCCTCGTGAGCAGATGGGAACAATGTTTCAGCATTAGAGCAATTCCGTCTTCCCCAGGGTCTTGTGGTCAGGAAAAAAGTTTAAAAATTATATGGACGTCCCAGGACCACAATCAACAAGAACAGGCTATATATATTCCAGTCAAAGAGGAAGAAGGACATGACGCATCTACATCATGGGATTCTTCTTCATTCCTCCATCAGGCCATCTTGCTATTCTTACATGACCTGCCCGGTTGACAGATCAGTTTTAGCAATTGATCTCTCAGAAAGAGATAATCCTTTTATTAAACCTTGGACTTCCAGCTCCAAGTATTCCTTGTCCTTTTAGCATTGTGTGTGGAATACGGGTGGGAGTGGTTGCTGGTAGAGAGGCGTGAGGAAATTCACAGACACTAATCTTCAATGTACTCAGAAGTGATCAACAGGGAAATCCTACAACCTATGAATGTGAGGTCTCACATTTTGACATGGCAATTGAGTATCCTAATGTTTCTGTCTGATTCTACTTACATGACTTTCCAAAAACTCCTGGAAAAATCACATCAACTTAGGCCTCAGTTTACTTCTCTGTAAGAATGAAAAATAACTGACTCACAAGGGTGTTAGGAAACTAATCATTGTTGGTATATACTCTTCTAATTGGTGCCATATAAGTAGTGATTACTATTAAATGGTTGTCACTGTCACCTCTGCCTAAAGTCAACACTGTCTTTAACATTTCTTTTATTTTTCAAACTTCCTCTTTTCAATGTTATAAAATGTTTGGCAGCTATGTATATCACGTAAATGCATTAGGGCATAAAAGCTAACATTTTCTTTTAATTTTAACAATGTACATACTATTGGTAAAGAATATTGAAAGAAATACAATGCGTAAGTAGATTTTACACCACATTAGAGCTGTCCAATTTCTCATGTTTAAAATTTTTCTGCATGACTAGAGCCAGGAAGAAATACATGCCAGCATAATTATATGAACAGTTGAAATTTAAACATATTGAAAAGGAGAAGAGAACATGTCCACCCATTTGTTTTGTGTTTCCCCCCCCCACCTCCATAACAATCCCAAAGATGAGTAATTTCTTTTCATAGAGTCAAACTGAAGGCACAAAGCTTTAACATTCAAAGGAGGAAGGTGGGGGGGGGGGGAAGGGGCTTTTTAAAGTACTGTGCAAATCAATACACAAAAAAATCTCAAGATGATAGTTTAATTAAAATGTGTGCAAGGCAATGCATCAACCTTTTCCCTTGGTGTGCTAGCCTCTAGAATTTGCCTTCTGCTTTCTGATCCCTGATGGTTTTAACTCGAAGGCATTTAGAATACCTTCCAACCGGCACCTTTCCACTTAGCTTACATTCCTTGTTTTTCTTTATAAACAAGAAATGGTACTGGCTTTGTGATGTTTGTTATGCTTCATGCTTTTTCATCTCCTGTATGAGCCTTGCCTGGCATGAAATGTTGTCACGCAGTGAAATTTACCTGAGAGCTAAAGAGAGGGAGAAAAAAAAATCTTCCAAGTATATTTGGTTACAAGTTCATAGCCAGCTAAATCACTGGCAATTTTATGCTACTGGTTATTTCAATTTAAATGTTTGTAAAAGTACATATAAAAATAAAATAACCACTCCCACGGTCATCAACATGAGAAAATCTGCTTGGATTGATTAGAATATACTGTAAGTTGCTTTAAAATACCATGTAGGAATGTTAATGTTATTCAATTCCTATTACAGAGTGTTCTAGGGATACCTTGGCAGCGATATAAAGCTACTGAACTCTTGGCTCCTTAATAGTTTGACTCCCGTTGTAATTGCTTTGCTCACTGGCTGCCCTGGGTCTTCATAATTGGTTCGAGTCCAAGGTCACAGATCCAGTATGGCAGCGGCCCCCACTCTTAGCTTGTTGTTTAGCTTGAATGGTAGTTTTGTTTCAGTATCACCTTTTTCAGATCCAGAAACTCTTTTTATTAAATAATTCAGGAAAGTGGCCTATAATGTTTTTGTCCAAACTTTCCCCCTACACCTCCTCATACAGGTTTCACTTCAAAAGCTCCCACTAACAAATTCAGCCCAAAGCCAAATCCAGAGAGAATGTTTTGAAGACCTCAAGATTCCTTAAATGTTTTATGCGGGTTTTTTTTTTTTTTTTAATTACATATACCCATTTGGGTGGATTATAAATATTTTATTTCAGAAAATTTATTTAAAACCTGATATTAAGAATCTCAGTTCTTAGTGTCTTACTAATTCATTTTTCACACTCTTTATGAATACAACATAATAATCAAGAAAAGAGAGAGCTTTACTTTTTTTAACAACCAAGCTCATAATGACACTATGAAATTACATAGAAAAGAAACTAATGATATGATGCAGATACATCCTTTTATGTATTTTTTCTTTTCGAGGTAATCGTGTCATTGAAATGAAAGGGTTTGGGAGGCAGGGTGGTATACTAGAAACACTCTGGACCAGGGGCTGGGTTTGTCAACTTTGGCCTTTCCCCTGACTTGTGTGGCCCTCCCTGTGACCCGCATTTCCCCTCTCTAGACCTCCATTTTTATTTATTTTATTTTTTGTAAAATGAGAGTTTTTCGTTAGATTGCTTATAAGGCCTTTTCCATTTATATCTTATCTCATTTAAATTATCCAATTTGCATTACCCAAATTATCAATTAAATGTTTACTTTATTATCAACTGTCCAGAATGGACAGAAATATTATCTTACATTTTATTTTTAATATATTTTATTGATTTTTTACAGAGAGGAAGGGAGAGGGATAGAGAATTAGAAACATTGATGAGAGAGAAACATTGATCAGCTGCCTCTTGCACACCCGCTACTGAGGATGTGCCCGCAACCAAGGTACATGCCCTTGACCGGAATCGAACCTGGGACCCTTCAGTCTGCAGGCTGACGCTCTATCCACTGAGCCAAACTGGATAGGGCTTATCTTACATTTTAAATTCCCGATTACCTCCAAATGAAGTAGGAGCACCACTAAATAGTTTTTACCTCTCAGATAAAACCCCTTAGCAGCATCTTTTGATTCAGACACTAAGTTGCTATTCATCACATATGCTTGTTTCCACCAGCTATGAGGTGCCAGCATCTTCTGTGACCAGGACTCCGGCAGCAACCGGGTCTTGGAGGGCAAATGGACCCTAGTTTACCCCTCAGGGAGTGGGAGGTGCATTCTTTTAGCAGAGTAAACTTTTATTCAGTTAGTTTTACAGTTTTTGTAATGTTGATGTTAGACAACTGTCTCATTTCTTGAGCACAGGCTTATCCAAGAGCGAGTACCACTGAACCCTGATAGGCATGTGAGGGATCTGTTATAGAATTTAGCCATTACAATTTCATCGACTGTGTTTGATGCTGCATTTAAATGCTCCCCTTTAAATAAAGATTAAGAGTCACAAAATAACATCTTCTCATAAACGACTCAACCTCATTCCGTTTTATTATGAATGCCCAGTTTTCTAAGAAATTGTAAGATTTTCATGTATTACTCCAGATACACAGTCAGGACTGGACAGATAACAAGGATGATTCATTCACTACATTCAAGAGGAAAAGATAACTGTTTCAAAAAATTTTCAAACTCATTGAAAAGCAGATTTGGGATTCTAGGGCTCACCTGCACTAGTGATGCCCATTGAGAAGACTGGACAAGGAATAGGCTTATTTTAGTCTTGACAGAAGTGAGCTCTAAAGTAGAACATTAAATACAAACAATGAACACAGGGAAGAAAATGTTAGTAAATAAGAAGGTTTTTCAGTGTGAAACTGATTTTAGAGACTAGAAAGTTTTAAAAGCAAAGTATGATTTCTGTAAGGAGTGTGGTGGAGGTGGAGAGGGTGAGGGTAGGGTGGGGACTTGTTAATTAAATTGTGTTTAAGATGTGATGGTGGGGCTACCACACAAATTAAATTGTGTTTAAGATGATTGAAATATTTAAATAGCATAGTTAGAGCTACCCTTGGATTGCAACTTCAGTCGTCCCTTTCTGTGTAGTCAGGAATTGACAAAATAAATAATTAGCTCCCAAATTTCAAAGTCTAGAGTCAGTTTAGACAACCTTGACAAAACGAGGGTGACTATTTGAGTAGGGAACTCATCTGGTCTCACCATCTCAATGACTCCAAGGTCAAGGGCTTTTTGTGAAATTGCACACTTTTAACACTGACCTGGTGTTTGGTTCTTTCATTCTCCTAAATAGGGGCGTCAACCTGGCAAACAGGGATTTAAGAAACAGCTTATCAAAATGATCAGGATAAGGCATTGTGCACAGCCTCTGCATCAAAGCTAAATAACATACACTTTTCATAAGATGGCATTTCATTTTTCTCTAGTGCTGCCTTTGAGAACATGTAAATCACGATGAAAGTGACAAGCCAAAAGTGTATGAATGGTCACCGTGGAAGGAAATTACTTTAGAGCAGGGCTCACCCCACTGCAAACGGCCCACGCTCTTGCAGGCCAGATCAACAACACACTCTTAGGAAGATTGTTCTGTTTTGTTGCCGACCTGTCAGGGAGCAGGATGCCAAGGGATTTCACAGAGAGGAAAAACGCATGATGCAGCGCCACACTCTTACAAGACGTTCAACTTCACAACTATGGGAAATTGTGGGATGTCTGCAGAAGTCCAGACTTTCATGGCATCAAACGTTTACCCCTTTTTCATCCTATCTCAACTTGGATCAAGAAGGATGTACTTTGTTACTTTGCCTAATCTTCTGTTTTCATGAAGAACATTGTGCTCTAAGTAGATGCAAAAAAATTTTTCACTCCAATTGGCAGTGTTTTATTATGGAATGAAATCTTGTTTCCTACAGCTTTCTGCTCTAGGATGCCCCTATATGACCATATATGGTGGTGTCCTCTTCATAGTCCCCTCTACAGGACAGGAGTCCGTGTGGATCTGCCCCTAAGTTCCTAAGCTCCTCCCTGTGCCCTCTATCACCAAGGTCCCCTCTCTTTCTGGACAAGCTCATCTGCTCCCAGGGCCTTGAATAACATCTGTACCCTCAGACCTACCTTTCCTTCCCCTTGTGCAGCCCCACAGTGTTTCCTGTTATTCTGACCCCTTCCCCTCCAGGGCTCATCTCTGTTTCATGCTATCTGTTGTGAAAACAAGATCATCTTCCCAGAGAAACCATCAGGCCCCACTCGGATCTGCTGTTGTTGTGGAAAGAATCCTCAAGCCCTCACTCCCCACGGCACAGAGCCCAGAGATGTACTTCTGTTTCTACTCTCACCCCATGCTGAATGAGTCACCAGGTTCCTGCCACATTCTTTAACAATAGAGACAAAATCGGTTTCTCTTTCCTCATTTTAAAGGCTAAATCTCTGATTCAGGCTCTGTTTAAGTCACTGTGGTCTGCTGTGACTGGTCTCTCTCCCTCTCTTCTAATCAATTCCAAATACAATGGTTAAAATCGTTTTCGTCTCACTTGCTTTGACTAGATTTTTTTTTTTTTTCAGTTCACAGGCTTAGAATCATAAAATAATAGAATTTTAAAGATGAAAGGACCTTAAAAATCACCCAGTCCCCATTCTTTTATGGATGAGGGGACAGGTACTAAATTGCCCCAGATCATACAAAATTGCCTGAGCTGGAATCAGACCCAAGCTGCCGACGTCCCAGGCAGCTCCCTTTAACACAGCACACGGCCTCACACTTTGTGTGAGGACAGAACCTTCCTCCTTGCTGTTCTGAGGTGACTGTCTCTCTCACGGTTCCTCACACACTGGCAAACCTCTTTTTCTCTAGTCCGGAGAGTTGGCTTCTGCCCAGACTCCTTTACTCAATTTCCCTATTTTCATGGAGTCTCATATTGTTTCTATCTAACCACTAAAACATTTCCTTCCTCTGATTCAGAATGAACTTCAAATCCAATCTCCTCCAAAATACGGCATGCTAGCGGCCACCCTCTCACCTCAATACCCAGCTTTCAGGTGCATTTTCTTGCCCAGCCTCTTCTCTAGCTTATGTGAATTCAGTTCAACAAGAAGTTACGAGGACTCGTGTTTCTGTATAATCCCTTTGTCTTTGAAAAGGCATTAAAAAAAAAAGTCAATCCAGAAATTGTTTCAAATCATTAACTAGTTTGGAAACAGACCAACATGAGGGCTCTCATTCATAAAACGCAACCTAATTTTATTCTGCTGTGATTCCTAGAAAAATCATTTTCTCTATCAGGCTGTGGAAGAGTTTCTTGGAAGTTCTCATTATTATTTTTTTTCTTTGTTAATGATTTACTGGTATTATTGGGAAAATCATATCATCTCCACGAACTGCTAATTTTCTCAAGAAATTTTCCTTGTTCCCTCCCCCAAGAACAGATATAATTCGTTATAATACACTGCAAGGGGCTGTCCACAATTGCTTAATAAAATTGTGTCATTAGACATACTATTTAAAATTAGTGAACTACTGCCTCGGGCTGGAAATATTTTTATTGTATAAAGATTTTCTGTTGTAATGGAATTTGACTTATTCATCAGACCTAAAATTCTGAATCTACTTCATCCCCAACCTGATGGTGAATTGGCAGCCATTATTTATTTAGGGTGTGAGACAAACAAGCTTTCCTTCTGAGACCAAATTATTGGCAATTCTTTAATTAATCTAGTGGAAGATGAATTGAGACCACAGGATATGAATTCCTGCTGATACTCTCACATCATAACTAATGCTCAAAGGAACACAGCATCCTGAAAATGTTACCCTAAATGAGAGCTACTCAGAACTCGTTAACACGATGGGACCAGAGTAAGGATTTAATTTATCTGCAGAGCTTTGGAACTGGGGCACTTTTTGAGTCTGTGGGTTATGGCCCCATTTCCAGAAAAATCTATCTGAGCCTAATGTAACCTAGCAAACCTTTCAAATGAAATAGTCTTGAGGGAGGCAAGTTGTCATTTTTCTGACATATTATTTAGGGCTCAGCTCAGGTTTCATTCTTTCTTCTTTCCCCATTTAAAGCCCCTGCTCATTCTCCATGAGCGCCATTCTCTAATTAAGGAAAATGAAATTTGCAATGTGTGGAAGGGAGACATGACCTCCCTGATGAGTCAGTCTCCCTCCTCCCTGCACACCATTAAAAAATAGAATCCAAGGGTGGTTGTTTTTTTAATTGGTATCACTTTGTCTTTAGTGCAAAACACATGGCAATAATTTAGTGAACTTCAGTGTTTCTCTTGTGGCAAATTGATTGCATAATTTTATGATGAGTGGAACAATGACTTCTGGGGGCAGGAGAGATTCTCTCAGAACTGCACATAACTCGGTTGACTAAATGTAATAGTTGGAGAAGGTAATGAAAACAGAGCCCAGGCTCAGCAAGGCTAGAAGATTTCAGTTTCTTGCTCCTGTCAAAAGGCTCCTCAATAAATCATACCTGAAGCGTATTTAATGTCAGAAGCCAGTAGGCTGACAAAGTGCATTGGGGTGCTCACCTCAGAAAAGGCACCCAGAGTCACGTGATCTCTGGCCCCTGGACCCAATGGGGTCATATAATCCGTCTATGGATTTTAATAAGTAACCTATTATGTTCCCTTCGGTGCTAATTATTTTACACTTCACTCGTTTCCTGCTTACTGACAGTGCTTTAGTAACTTCATTATGAAAAAATTACGACAAAAAGTTCCTCCATGTGACCTTTACTATTCTATCCCGCAAGGAGTTGCTACTTTTCTCTTTCACGTGCTGCTTCTACGCCAGCCCATTACACCACACACGAAAACAAAGGCACCGAATCCATCGGAACGGCACGGGAGAACAGGAAACGTGCATTTGTAACAAAGTGCAGGGCCGCACTGAGTCACCCAGATCTAAGATTGTCAGGACTTGGTAACACAGCTGAGAAGGTGTTTGAAATGTACCCTACTGAACTCTAGGCTTCAGGTAACACAGGAAACAAAATCTGCCAGGGCCAAATTCCACTGTGTTCCTTTGTACACTCTTTTTAGGCAGAAGAAATTTTGCTCGTGGGCACTCCAAAATACCCAGGCATCCTTTCAACTGCACTGACAATAAGGCAACAAGAATCAGATCTGCAATTAAAAAAAAAAAAAAAAAAAAGACCACTTTGCCCAATGAAATCCTTATGCATCTCATTGTATACAATACTTATATTTAATACAATTATTCCCATCATCAGACTGCTGGGTACTTTTCTGGATTTTAGAAAACAAATGAGGGGAGACAAAGAAAGTTGTCATGTGTTTCATCATTTTTAAGTGAGATGATCTAGCCAAAATCTAGGTTTAAAATAGATGACAGTTTAATCTTGAAAGTAATAAAATATCACTATCAGACAGGTGAAAGTATGAAGGAAATCTATCAATCAACAATGGAAAAAGGAATCATCTGGAAGTCACTTTTATAACATATGCTTGGAAAGAATGGCCTGGTCCTTCCTCAGGCATTGTGCTAAACCTTTACATCAAGACCATTAAAGTTATTTTTCACCTGTGGGCTTTGAGGTAGATTTGAATCCAGATCTTTGGGGATTAATCCACACTGTCCCTACCACTGTTTTGGTAATTACTGCTAAAGTTTTTGCTTATCTAAAAGCTTTAAGGAAGTTTGGAACTCAAGAGGTCGACATTAAACAGCCTGTAACCTCAGCTTGCAGGGACTTATCTAAAAGATAAGCTGTATCTAAAGACAGACGGGAAATCTCATATCTTCCAATGTTTACTTTGCAAGGGAAAAAGAGAAAGAACTTTGCATGTGTTGCAACCTGAGTGCAGAATTAACTATTTGGGACGAGGGCAGGAAGTTAGCTGCAAATCTGTATTAAATGATCAGTCAGCAACAATGCTTCTGATTCACGCACAAATGACAGGTTTTCCATTATGATTATAATAAAACAATGAAGCAGGGAAAAGATGTGAAGAAAACAAAATTTTAAAAAACACCAGTACGTCTCTCTGTATCCCCACCCCCCCCACGTTTATAATAATTTTACAGATAAAAAATGGTTTTTCTTGTTTCTAGAATAGAGGAAATAGTTCTGCGTGTCATGAATTGGATAGAATTCCTGAGATAAGCGCTGGGAGGTGCCACCTCGCCAACGCTGGCTCTCTAATTCTTAAAAAATGCAACACAATGAAAACAACAGCAATGACGACAGAACAAGTCCTGAAGATCAAGAGGTTAATAGGACCCACATTTACTCATTAACAGAGCAGATTCTCAGTTAAGTAATTTTTGGAAAACTGCTCTCTCTCCAGTGAATGACTGCATGAATGAATGAGTGAAGTGAATGAGGATCTGGTCTAAAGACTATTCATAAAGTACTTATTTCTCTGAGGGTAAATTTTTGAAATAAATTAAAAAAACACACTCTACACCGTGGATAAAGGAAGATGTGAAGAAACATAATTTACTGGAAAAGGTGCCAATGTGGTAAAAAAAAAAAAAAAAAAAGGACTGAGAATTAAGAACCACCAAGACTGTAGCCACCAAGACTTATTTTTAAGAGTAGAAAATGTGGAGAAAGTAAATAACACGGTATTGATATATGCTGATCTATCTTTGCACCTTCCTTTTAATAGCTTCTGATTTAAGGACTCTGTTTAAACTTTGCATTGATAAACCCCTTTCCATTTTCTGTATTCTAGAAATAAGTTAAGAGGGTAATTTAAAAATTCCCATTTTTAAAAATGTTTTTTAAAAATACAGCTTTATCCATCTGTGACTGAGTTAGGAATACTTAAAGCAATCTGTTGCTATAGGATAATTTTGTAATATTTTTAATGAATAGTCTTCCATTTTTCCTATTTAAAAAATAAGTGACTAGAAAGTCAATATCACCCTACTTTGAATCATGCAATCCACTGAAATATAGACTTTTATTTGTGTGTTACTTTGAGGAACCATGTAGATCATGCCAATTGGGATGGATAAAGGACTTACTGGAGCGAGCCTTGTCTCCCTTCCAAATACTGGCCTAATCAAGTGCAGAAGTAGGTAGAGCCTGGTGCCTAACACAGGGCTCAGCTGGGGAATTTGTTGTCGTTATCAATGAAAGAGAGGAGGCTAATTCTACAACTCTTCAAATATCTAAAATAGTCTACATTTTGGGCCAGAGTTCTCTCCACGTTTAGAGACTTTTGAAAGATGTTAACCTTCAGCATGAGAAATGTTACCTTCAAAAAAGCCTCTCATTTAAATATTTTCTTTAAGGGGCATTTTTTTGGAACTGTTTCAGGAACTTGTTGCATTCCTTTTTTTTTGTTGTGTTTTCTCTGTAGCACTGTACTTTCCTCTAAATGAGGAACTTTTTCTTCCCTTATTGGCACTCCAACTCAGCAAAGAAATATGCATCCTGAGATAATGCTGCCAGCTTGCTATGAAAACCATATTTCATTCTTTCTTCACAGAGCGCAAGGGAAAGCACAAAGGAGCTGGTCTAATTGAACGTAAAGGATTGCAGCGAACCTCCCTTTGAGTTCCCTCGCTGGCACCCCCTCCTTTATTCCCCCGTCTCCTCTTTTTGTGTGCCACAGCTGCTTGCCCAAATTTGGACTGAGTCTCAAATTCTGGACATGGTCCTCCCCTCTCTGCAGCATAGAAAGTGTCTAGAAATGCTGATGTGACATGGCAATGGGTTGGAGGCATAGCTGCCCCGGTACAATATATATCTCCAAATTTCAGATCAGTGTGGGGAGTTCATGAATCTTGCTGCAGAAAGGGAAATGGGAAAATACGGCCATGATTCCTCTTTTTCAAAATCGGTATACCATGTGTCAATCAATGCCCAAGTTACCTCTGCTGTAGACGGAGCAAAATGAAATCCATTGAAGTATCAGGGCAAACCCTCTGGTTTCACGTTACTCATGTGTGTTTTTCTTTTCATGTCTCTTAGCCCCTCTCCCACCTCCTTTTGGTTTTCCTCGTGGGAATAATTGCAGGGCCCGACAACTGACCACAGGAGCATGGAAACAGAGTGACGGAGCCTGTGTGGGGATGGAGGAGCCTGGAGACCCTCCTGCTGGCTCAGACTCAGCTCTGTCACCCATGGACGACTGCCCCTCAGTAAGAAAATGCTCCGCTTCAACAAAAGACTTCCTGGGCATCGTGGCACTGCAGCCCCTGCTGTCTCTGCCTCCTTCCATGTCTCGTTTTTTTCGGGCACAGAAGTCACCGGAAAGGGAAGCCTTTCACCTCCAGCTCACCAAACTGGGGTTCAAATGCAGGGGGTTTTGGTATTCATTTCCTCCGCATCAGCAGCTTCAACACATTCGAGGCTGACAATGAACCCAACACCTGGCAAATCTGACTTGAGATTCTAAAGGACTGTGATTCAGAAACATAGATGTTACTTGGAAATAATCACCACAGACGGCAGTGATGTGTTTAATAGATGGCTGCAGCGGGAGCCGCTGAGCAGAGAGGATCCAGCCGGGCAGGGGCAGGCGTGCTCCCTTCAGGTTTATCTCGACTCCGCCTCCCCGGTTTATCACTCTCTCCTTCAATCCTTTCTCTCTTGAGATAAAAGTGTCCAGCTGTCTCTGCACCTCATTTAGATTTCTTGCACCGCTGGCCAATTATTCCATATGTTTACCACAAAATTATCTTACCCGGTTCCCAGCTTACTCTCGATGTCCTAGATGACAACGCGTTTCCCGGTGCCTGCTCTCCGACAGCACACACACCTTTGAAAGTGACTTTTCTGTGTGGTAAAGGCTGCCACCTCTTTTCCGGCTTACCCAGCTTCCTACGAATGAGGCTTCAAATTGGACTCCGGGACTCCCTGGCATGGGGCCTGACCTTGACCTGTCTCAAAACCCACCTAAAACGCTATTATTGCCCTTCAGGTGTGAGCAGCAAAGAAAAGCATCTGAGCTCCCAAATCTGCTGAACTGATGGATTTCCGAGGAGAACGATGCTTCCTTAGGCTACCGCTCTGTTCCTGTCCCTGGCGGAATCGGGGCCGAGAAGGCCTTCCCACAACACTACCTTTCATTTCCAGAGCACTGTTAACTTACAACGCGTTTTCACACACACATTCTTTTGTCTCCACCTCATTCCATTTCCCAGGTAAGAAAGCCAGTCACCTGGGTGGTTAATGAGCCTTCTTAAAGGGAGCGGGAAGAAGGCAGAGAGAGAAACCGATTCCCAAGGTATCTCTCCTGGCACGGTTCCTGCGTCCCACCTGAACAAGCCCCCGTACAGTCTAGGAAACGTCGTCAGTGTGGCCAAATGGAAGTTGGTAAAACAAAGCTGTGCCTTTCCACGAGGAAGCTCTGCAGAGTGGAGGTCTGATTATGAAAAGCTATTAGACCTAGCCAGACTGTTGTAAGACCACTGATGAAAAGGTGGGGCAAACAGGACGCAGACATTTAATATCTTCAGTTTGAGAGGCCGTACAAGGACATTTAATCTATTACACAAAGGAAGTCTCTGAACTACCTTCAGCTGAAAAGTTCTTTGAAATTTAAGTTTCATGCATTTTTATTTGGGGCCCTGGAGACAGCCTTCTATCAAGAAAGTAGGTCCTTTATTCCAAGTGTACCTGTGTTCTGTCCATAATTCACCCTGTGGATTTTGCTTGTTGGCATGTAGATAAGATATAATTACTGGTGTCATGAATTTTAAAAGTACAGTATTTCTTTCTTTTAAAATTAACCTAGAAATAGGAACTTAAAAAATTAAATGGGAATTCTGACATAGTGTTGAGGAAAGTTACATGAGAACATGGAAATGTTGTGATTTTTCTCATAGTACTTTTAGTTTAAGGGATTTTAACTGTCCAAGTTAAGACTTTGCCTTATTTCAATGATTACTATTGCCAAAGATGTATAAATTCATTCCAACAAATTATTCAAATATGAACTTCCTCGTTAAATTAAAAAACAAAACAAAACAA